>NW_028324203.1:1532885-1839462 GCF_054372755.1 Phalangium opilio
TGTTAGCGATTACAACTAATTAAGCTTTATTAGCGATTACAGCTAATTAAGCTTTATTAGCGATTACAGCTAATTAAGCTTTATTAGCGATTAAAGCTAATTAAGCTATGCTAGCGATTACAGCTAATTAAGCTTTATTAGCGATTACAGCTAATTAAGCTGGATTAGCGATTGCAGCTAATTAAGCTAGATTAGCTATTACAGCTAATTAAGCTTTATTAGCGATTACAGCTAATTAAGCTGGATTAGCGATTACAGGTAATTAAGCTAGATTAGCGATTACAGGTAATTAAGCTTGATTAGCGATTACAACTAATTAAGGTGGATTACCGATTACAGCTAATTAAGCTGGATTAGCGATTAAAGCTAATTAAGCTTTATTAGCGATTACAGCTAATTAAGCTGGATTAGCGATTACAGCTAATTAAGCTGGATTAGTGATTACAGCTAATTAAGCTGGATTAGCGATTACAGCTAATAAAGCTGGATTATCAATTACAGCTAATTAAGCTGGATTATCGATTACAGCTAATTAAGCTTTATTAGCGATTACAGCTAATTAAGTTGGATTAGCGATTACAGCTAATTTAGCTATGTTAGCGATTACAGCTAATTAAGCTTTATTAGCGATTACAGCTAATTAAGCTTTATTAGCGATTACAGGTAATTAAGCAAGATTAGCGATTTCAGCTAATTAAGCTAGATTAGCGATTACAGCTAATTAAGCTTGATTAGCGATTACAGCTAATTAAGCTAGATTAGCGATTACAGCTAATTAAGCTAGACTAGCGATTACAGCTAATTAAGCTGGATTAGCGATTGCAGCTTATTAAGCTAGATTAGCGATTACAGCTAATTAAGCTTTATTAGCGATTACAGCTAATTAAGCTGGATTAGCGATTACAGGTAATTAAGCTAGATTAGCGATTACAGGTAATTAAGCTTGATTAGCGATTACAACTAATTAAGCTGGATTACCGATTACAGCTAATTAAGCTGGATTAGCGATTAAAGCTAATTATGCTTTATTAGCGATTACAGCTAATTAAGCTGGATTAGTGATTACAGCTAATTAAGCTGGATTAGCGATTACAGCTAATAAAGCTGGATTAGCGATTACAACTAATTAAGCTGGGTTAGCGATTACAGCTAATTAAGCTTTATTAGCGATTACAGCTAATTAAGTTGGATTAGCGATTACAGCTAATTTAGCTATGCTAGCGATTACAGCTAATTAAGCTTTATTAGCGATTACAGCTAATTAAGCTGGATTAGCGATTACAGCTAATTAAGCTGGATTAGCGATTACAGCTAAATAAGCTTTATTAGCGATTACAGCTAATTAAGCTGGATTAGCGATTACAGGTAATTAAGCTAGATTAGCGATTACAGGTAATTAAGCTTGATTAGCGATTACAACTAATTAAGGTGGATTACCGATTACAGCTAATTAAGCTGGATTAGCGATTAAAGCTAATTAAGCTTTATTAGCGATTACAGCTAATTAAGCTGGATTAGCGATTACAGCTAATTAAGCTGAATTAGTGATTACAGCTAATTAAGCTGGATTAGCGATTACAGCTAATAAAGCTGGATTATCAATTACAGCTAATTAAGCTGGATTATCGATTACAGCTAATTAAGCTTTATTAGCGATTACAGCTAATTAAGTTGGATTAGCGATTACAGCTAATTTAGCTATGTTAGCGATTACAGCTAATTAAGCTTTATTAGCGATTACAGCTAATTAAGCAAGATTAGCGATTACAACTAATTAAGCTAGATTAGCGATTACAGCTAATTAAGCTAGACTAGCGATTGCAGCTAATTAAGCTAGACTAGTGATTGCAGCTAATTAAGCTAGATTAGCGATTACAACTAATTAAGCTGGATTACCGATTACAGCTAATTAAGCTGGATTAGCGATTAAAGCTAATTAAGCTTTATTAGCGATTACAGCTAATTAAGCTGGATTAGCGATTACAGCTAATTAAGCTGGATTAGCGATTACAACTAATTAAGCTGGATTACCGATTACAGCTAATTAAGCTGGATTAGCGATTACAGCTAATTAAGCTGGATTAGTGATTACAGCTAATTAAGCTGGATTAGCGATTACAGCTAATAAAGCTGGATTATCGATTACAGCTAATTAAGCTGGATTATCGATTACAGCTTATTAAGCTGGATTAGCGATCACAGCTAATTAAGCTATGTTAGCGATTACAACTAATTAAGCTTTATTAGCGATTACAGCTAATTAAGCTTTATTAGCGATTACAGCTAATTAAGCTTTATTAGCGATTAAAGCTAATTAAGCTATGCTAGCGATTACAGCTAATTAAGCTTTATTAGCGATTACAGCTAATTAAGCTGGATTAGCGATTGCAGCTAATTAAGCTAGATTAGCTATTACAGCTAATTAAGCTTTATTAGCGATTACAGCTAATTAAGCTGGATTAGCGATTACAGGTAATTAAGCTAGATTAGCGATTACAGGTAATTAAGCTTGATTAGCGATTAAAACTAATTAAGGTGGATTACCGATTACAGCTAATTAAGCTGGATTAGCGATTAAAGCTAATTAAGCTTTATTAGCGATTACAGCTAATTAAGCTGGATTAGCGATTACAGCTAATTAAGCTGGATTAGTGATTACAGCTAATTAAGCTGGATTAGCGATTACAGCTAATAAAGCTGGATTATCAATTACAGCTAATTAAGCTGGATTATCGATTACAGCTAATTAAGCTTTATTAGCGATTACAGCTAATTAAGTTGGATTAGCGATTACAGCTAATTTAGCTATGTTAGCGATTACAGCTAATTAAGCTTTATTAGCGATTACAGCTAATTAAGCAAGATTAGCGATTTCAGCTAATTAAGCTAGATTAGCGATTACAGCTAATTAAGCTAGATTAGCGATTACAGCTAATTAAGCTAGACTAGCGATTGCAGCTAATTAAGCTAGACTAGTGATTGCAGCTAATTAAGCTAGATTAGCGATTACAACTAATTAAGCTGGATTACCGATTACAGCTAATTAAGCTGGATTAGCGATTAAAGCTAATTAAGCTTTATTAGCGATTACAGCTAATTAAGCTGGATTAGCGATTACAGCTAATTAAGCTGGATTAGCGATTACAACTAATTAAGCTGGATTACCGATTACAGCTAATTAAGCTGGATTAGCGATTACAGCTAATTAAGCTGGATTAGCGATTACAGCTAATTAAGCTGGATTAGTGATTACAGCTAATTAAGCTGGATTAGCGATTACAGCTAATAAAGCTGGATTATCGATTACAGCTAATTAAGCTGGATTATCGATTACAGCTTATTAAGCTGGATTAGCGATTACAGCTAATTAAGCTATGTTAGCGATTACAACTAATTAAGCTTTATTAGCGATTAGAGCTAATTAAGCTTTATTAGCGATTACAGCTAATTAAGCTTTATTAGCGATTACAGCTAATTAAGCTCTATTAGCGATTACAGCTAATTAAGCTGGATTAGCGATTACAGGTAATTAAGCTGGATTAGCGATTACAGGTAATTAAGCTGGATTAGCGATTATAGATAATTAAGCTGGATTATCGATTACAGCTAATTAAGCTGGATTAGCGATTACAACTAATTAAGCTGGATTAGCGATTACAACTAAATGTGTTGTCTGCACTAGATATCGTGCCGCCACAGCTAACCAGATAAGGGCTCGAGTTCAATACTGCCGAGCACTTGCGAGAACTGGCGTTGACTACGCAGGACCCTTCTATCTTCGTCCAATCACTCCGAGAAGCAAGACATCATACAAGGCTTACTTATCCCTCTTTGTATGCTTCGTGACGAAGGCACTACATCTTGAAATTGTCTCATCGCAAACCACCGAAGCCTTTCTGGCAGCATTGCGCCGATTCACTTCGAGACGTGGGAAGCCTATACGATATATACAGCGACTGTGGAACGACCTTCGTTGGGGCCGCCAAGGAACTAAAAGAATTTATGAAATTAATTCAGTCAAATCCACAGAATGCAGCTGTCGCAGATCATCTTTCCTCACAGGGCATTACATGGCATTTTAACCCTGCCGGAGCCCCACATTTGGCGGCCTATGGGAGGCCGGCGTCAAGTCGGTGAAATACCTCCTACATTGAGTCATTGGTAACACAAGACTGACCTAAGAAGAGTTCTCAACCGTAGTCACACAGATAGAGGGTTGCCTAAATTCAAGACCATTAACCCCGCTTTCATCGGATCCCACCGATCTTAATGTTCTCACTCCAGGTCACTTCCTATTTGGAGAATCTCTTCAAGCAATACCGGATCCTGACTTATCTCACCTAGCTATGAACTGACTTAACCGATGGCAGCTACTCCAGAAGCTAAAGCAGGATGTCCATAAACGCTGGCTTCGAGGGTACGTAACTAGACTTCAACAACGATCCAAATGGATGAAACCGCAACGCAATATCGAAGTTGGTGACATGGTCTTGGTCAAATCAGACGTTACATCACCCGGAAGTTGGCCTTTGGCCAGAGTTATCGAAATTTTTCCGGGACAAGAGGGCTACACTCGGGTCGTTACCTTACGGACCACCAAAGGTGAAATCAAACGACCCATCGTAAAGCTATGCCTTGTGCCGTTCGACCATGAAGATGAGCCCTGAAAGTTTGCTACTAACGTATCAAGGCCGGGAGAATGTTCCGTTCGGAAAAAATGCTGTTACATAAAAAACCATAACAATTTTGTAAACCTATTTTTTATCGTTTGTTTATTAGTCTACATTTTTAGAATTAATTTTTTGTTCGAACTATATAATCAGATAACTTAATATCAAAGGACGTTGTTGGTTTTGAAGTCGCCGTCCGGGTACTTCACTTAATTTTACCATTAGTGAAATAAAACTGTTTACGTTTAGTTAACCAAGTTCGCTTTCTTAACGTCAGACACCACAGCCGCGTCCAGGCTAATTATAACCTTTTACCGTATCAAGTCGTCCGCGCAAGTTGTCCGGTAGGCCTATTCGACTAGTTCACGAACAATTAGTCCTATTAACCCCTGTCTAATTTGATTGTAATTATATATATCCATATCCATGCAAAGAATTTTATTGTGTGATCTTCCACAATTTTGACATTGTCTAAACTTTGTTTTGCAGTGACCTGCTTGATGATCACTTTTCAAACACAAAAAAACATAGCTTCGGCGTATTGCTATTTCTTTTTTTTTCTTTTGCGGGAACTTTCATACACAGAAAAAACAACGTTTAGGTTTTCAACTCCTAACTCTCAGAAAACGTGTTTAAAACGTCAACTTTTGGGTTTGACGCTTAATTTCGAAACACCAACGCGTTTAAATTCTAAACGTATTCAAGTTAACACAAACAACAAGGGTAAAGGCTTTGAAAACACGCAAAAAAATTTGAACGCTAGGTGGTCTACACGGAATCCTAGCGTTGAGGTTTAGAAATTATATTGGTGGCGTAGTGATCCTAACTATTACTCATCGAGATGTTTAGTTTTTCAACAAAGCTATCTTGAAAATGAGTCTGACTCTGAAAGCTTCCTTGGGCGCCATTTTCCTCAACGTGGACGCCGCACTTTACATTAATCGAGTGGACTTGAGAGAAAAAAACTGATCGAAAATTAAATTCAAGTTTGCGTAAGTATTAAATTTTCCTATTTCTTCTTGTTATTTCTCTGGTTTCAACCTTAACAGTATTTAAGTCGGAAAGCATTAGAAACCAAAATTCATTACTTAAGCCTTGGCCCTATTATTTCCATTCCAATTTTCAATGCAATCTCTTAAAACAAATAATTAGTATTTAAGTGGTCTTGGAAAGCGATGTGCAACTGAGAAAAAATCAAGATAAACTTCGTAAGATCTCTTTTTGTTTTAAATAATTTGAAATTTGGGCTTCTAAAGAGATATAATTAGTATTTAAGCAGTCTTGGAAAGCGAACTTAACTTCAGCCGATGTGCTATTAATAAAAAGTGAAGATATACCTAGTAAGATCTCTATTTTGTTTTAATTATTTAAAAATTACGCTTCTAAAGAGATAATTAGTACTTAAACAGTCTTGGAAAGCGAACTAAACTTCAGCCGATGTGCTATTAAGAAACAAATCAAGATAAACTTCATAAGGTCGCTATTTTGCGTTAAATAATTAAAATTTGGGCTATTTGTATTTTGCGAACTGAACTTCAGTCGATGTGCTATTAAGAAATCAAGATAGACTTAGTAAGATCTTAATTTTATTTTAATTAATTAAAAATTAGGCTTCAAAAGAGATGTAATTAGTATTTAAGCAATCTTGGAAAGCGAACTAAACTTCAGCCGATGTGCTATTAAGAAAAAACTCAAGATAGGCTTACTAAGATTTCTAATTTGTTTCAATTAATTAAAAATTAGGCTTATAAAGAGATATAATTAGTATTTAAGCAATCTTGGAAAGGGAACCGAACTTCAGCCGATGTGCAATTAAGAATAAAATCAAGATAAACTTCATAATATCGATATTTTGCGTTAAATAATTAATTTGGGCTTCTAAAGAGATATAATTAGTATTTTGCGAAATAAACTTCAATCAATGTGCTTTTAAGAAGTCAAGATAGACTTAGTAAGATCAGGGATAGATAGACTTTTTTAAGACGGAATGGGTAACAGGGTTATTCGGGTGCGCGTCCTAGTCCACGACCCCCTTACCCGTGACAGAGGGATATAAAAGAAGAGGCGGGTCTTATTTTCGTTATGGCGTTGTATGTATATCCGGGTCAAATAAACGTCGTCTGCCCCTTCGTCTGCCAAGTTGGAATGGGCTCGGATTGTAATTTTTGAAATAACATTTGTCTAAAAATGGAAGTTACGCAAGTGAAAAAAAAACTGGGAAGACCCAAGAAAATTAAAAGTGAGTTAGAATTGAGTAAAAGTCTTCATAGATATTGCAGCACGAACAGGTTTTAACCAAACACTAAGATCACGAAACTCCTGCCCATTCACCAAGCCTTGGTTAACTTCATCAAATTCGTTTACAAAATCATGAGGATAGTAGACATGCTTGGCTTAAGAAAGAATTAGCGAACAATTTTCACCCTTACAGATGTACTCCAAATCCAAAACACGGGCACCAAATTCACTAACTACCTTCTTAATCGCTATTAAAAACAATTCCCGAATAATTACCGGACCCTCGCATTTAGACGGCTCCATTTTGAGCCCCTGTGAAGACGCTTATCTGTACAACCATAGCCCACTCGATCCGCGCTCCCGCTATAGCGCGAGCAGCTTGCGTCGTGACGCGCGTGATCGAGTGGGCTATGGTACAACGCAAGAGGGGTCGTAGTCGTAGCGACAGAGGTAAACAGGAATTACGTATTTTTGGCCCTCCTTGTCAGCAACGTCACCAATACGTAGTTTAAGTGAGCCAATAAGATAATTTAATTTTTTGGTTACGTGTTGAAGGAAGGGACTATATACTCGTCTATGAGTCGGACTGAAGTAAAGGCCAAACATTGTTTATTCCGTCTTAAAAAAGTCTATCTATCCCTGGTAAGATCTTTATTTTATTTTTATTAATTAAAAATTAGGCTTCTAAAGAAATAATTAGTATTTAAGCAATCTTGGTAAGCGAACTTCATCCGATGTGCTATTAAGAAAAACTCAAGATAGACTTAATAAGATCTATCTTTTAAGAAAATGTCAAGATAAAATGAAGATAAACTTTATAAAATCGCTATTTTGCATTAAATAATTGAAAATTGGGCGTCTTATAAGATATAAGAAGTATTTTAGCAGTCTTAGAAAGGGAACTAAACTTCAGCTGATGTATTGAAAGAAAATGTTTTGCATCTTGTGTTTATACATTTGCATGGCTTGTCTAATATAAGATACAAGATAGTTCCTTGTCTTATATTTACAGGAAATCTTTTCGTCATGGATCGTGAAGGTTTCAAAGTCTGTCAGTTTTGTAGTTTTTATACCAGGAGTGAAGAAACTCTTTTACATCATACTGCCCGCAATCATAAACATTCTGCGAAGATCTCTTTTCGATGTAACACATGTGGCGCAGTATTCAATAGTTAAAACTCATTCCGGAGTCATAGATTTAGAAAACATGCTGGGGTTATTGCAGATGTGATCCATGATATTTTTGAACCATCAGCAGCAGTATCTGATGAGGATAATAATGACCAGCCTTCACAGCAAAAATATATGGAAGCTGCTTATATTTTGAAATTAAAAGAAAAGCATGGTTTATCGGATGAACTTATTCAAGACATCATGACTACTACCACAGACCTAATAGAAACATATAGTCTCACAAACCAAACTAATAATAACAGAAAGCGGCCATTTGTAGGTCTAGAGACCCCATTTAAAAGGGAAAAATTCTTTGCAACTGAAATGAGCTATATCGCTCCAGTGGCCGTTACGTTTTTGAACAACTGTATACAGTCTTTGAGTCAACCCGGCCTGAACAATGAGAAAGTTAAATCCGCTGTGGGTTATTATATTCCTTATCTTACATCAGTCAAAAGACTTCTAAGAATGCCAGAGCTTGAAGAAATTTTAGGTAGTGAGAATCGCGAATGTCACAATGAAATCATAACGGATGTCATTAATAGCGTTGAATTAAAAGCCAAATATCCCACTGAAGCAAAGAAAAATGAAGTACACCTCCTATTTTCTTTATACCTGGATGACTTAGAAATTGCAAATCCAATTGGTGCCCATGCTAAAAAGCATAAAGTAACTGTCTTCTACTGGCAACTTCTAAATATTCCTCCTCATTTACGCTCGAAACTGACTTCAATATATCTTCTTGCTGTTGCAAAACAAAAGGATGTGAAAAAATATGGTTCTGATAAATTGCTAGATAACTTAAAGATGGATATGAGGAAACTGGAATCTGGTGTCGTATATCGTATAAATGGCGTTGACAAAGTAATAAAAGGGAAATTGGCCTTTGTACTTGGAGACACACTTGCTGCTCAAGAAATTGGAGGATTTAAAGAAGGCGTTGGCAGTGCGTTTAAGTTTTGTAGAACATGTGAAGTGTCAAGACCTGAAATTGGTAACTGCACTGATGCAAGTGCTTTTACTCTGAGGGACGAAAAAGAACACCATGATCGTATTTCCGCCTTATCTCAGTGTTCCAAAAAAACCAGGTTATACTGGTCAAAGCGGTATGGCGTAAACAAAACGAGCCCATTGGTAGGAATACCAGAATTTAAAATTACAAGAGTACATGATCCTATGCATGTACTTCTCGAAGGAGTGGTTAAATACGAAACTAAACTAATGCTGCATCATTTAATTTGCGAGTTGAAGACCTTCACTCTAAGTCATCTTAATCTATGTATTCAGTCATTCTCTTACCAGTCAAATGAGCTAGAGGTTAAACCATCCTTAATTGAAAAAAATCAGTTGGGGAAAAAAAGGTGAATTAAAAAAGACAGCCTCCGCAATGAAAACACTACTTTTTCTTATGCCATTATATATTGGTTGCCATGTACCGCTGAACAATCCACATTGGGAAAACTTTATTCGGCTAACTCAGATAACCCAGATTTGCTTCTCTTCTATCACAAGTAAAGATGCAGTTGTTACTCTTAAAAGCCTTGTTTCAGAACACAATGAAAATTTCAGACTATTATACCCACAGTCTAATATTACACCAAAAATACACTATCTGCTACATTTTCCAGAACAAATGAAAAACTATGGGTCCCTGAGATATCATTCATGTATGAGATTTGAAAGCAAGCATTCTTGTTTTAAAGGGAAAAAATGGAGATGTTTCAAGGCTGTGGCAAAAACTATGGCACTGAGGCATCAGCGCTGGCTATGTTTGCAGCAGAGTAATGGCACTGGGGGGAAAAACCAGTATTTTCTTGGCAATTTTGATCAGGTCAAAGAAGGATACGACATCGAAATAGAAGATGATATCAAGGAATTACTACTTTACTACGACGAAAATGCAGCTCAGGCAAATACAATGCATGTGAGCCCAGCAATAACTATCTATGGTCATGTATATAAGAAAAACACTGTGCTACTTAAAGACTACTCCACAGAATTTGGGCCCACTTTCATAATTGTTATTAATGCAGTTTGCATAAACCTCATTTCTTACATTATTTGCGTAAATGCTGAAGTTGACCGATTTGAAAGACATCTAAATCGTTATGTTTTGAAGGAAGTTATTTGCGACCAAAAATATATGATTCCAATTAAGAATTTGAAGTACAAATGGCCTCAAATACACCATAAACTTAACGGAAAGCTGTATGTTATGATCTATAACACCCCATCCGTAGAAGTTGCATAGTTGTAGATTTAATAATTTTGTGGTTCTAAGGAAACACCTTGATAATAAGCATTAGGAAAGATTAAATTAGCAAATCATACCTAATGCGTTAGTTCAATTGTTGAACTTAGTCGAATATGCATTGAAAACACATACTTCAGTTTTGAGGAAAAATTCTACGTTCAAACTAAAGGCTTAGCCATGGGCAACCCATTATCTAGCGTTTTGGCAAATCTATACATGGAATTTGTAGAAGAAAAATTATTTAATCATAAAAGAATGGCACGAAATATCAAACTATGGGTCAGGTTCGTCGATGATATCTTTATTATTTTAAAATATGTCAGGGATAATACAAATTTATTGTTAGACTTAGTAAACAGTTTGGATCATTCAATTAAATTTACAATAGAACTTGAAAACAATGGAATTCTTCCGTTCCTTGATATTTTAACTGAAAGAGCAGGAAATAACTTGTGCTTAAAATGCACTCTCTATCAAAAACCAACACATTGTAAAAAATATTTAAATTTTAATTCATGTCATAGCCACAACGTAAAAATTGGTATAGTAAAAAGTCTAAAATATCGTATTGAAAACATATCCGACGAACCTGACATAGATAAAGCCTTAGTTAAAAAGCAATTAATCAATAGTAATTATCCAGATCATTTAATTGATTCTATTTTTAAGAACCATATAATCAAGAAAAATAATATTAGTAACCCTAACGACTCCCAGCCGTGTTTAGCACTACCATATATAAAAGGAAACAGCGAAAAATTAAGTAGACTTTTAAAGGGAAAATTTGGTATTCAATTAATTCATGCGGGGGGGAAAACGGTTAGAGATCACTTAGTTAAAAATAGACCAAAACAAAACATGAATTTATTAGAGAACCGTTGCGTAGTCTACCAAGTAAATTGCCAAACTTGTAGTAAAACTTATGTTGGTGAAACCCAACAAACACTAAAAAATAGATTTAATGGACATAAACAATGTATAAAAAATTTTGATAAGGAGAATGGCTTAGCTACACACGTCTGGGAGTCGAAAGGTCACATAATAGACTTTAAAGAACCAAAAATTTTATATCATGAAAAACATTGGCGAAAAAGAAAATTTATCGAAGGTCTATTTATCAAAAAATCTGGAACACTTAATTTAAATCAGGGTAGTAGTGAATCAACACTATGGGGTGTGATCGATGATAAACATCTTAGCCGTAAGAGGGCGCAATCTGATTTACAAAAAAAAAAAAAAAAACCGAGATGACGTCATAGGTTTTATTTCTGTGATAATTTAGAGCCAACAGTTGGCTTGGACTGATGAAGACCCTCGGGTCGAGAGCTCTCCACCTTTATTAGAAATTTTTACAACTAATAAAGTTTTATTGTTTACCATGAGTATTTCTTCGTAAACTAGTCTTTTATTAAAGTATGAATGATAATTTCAAATTAGTGTCATTCGAGTATTAGCTATTATGCCATTCACCACACCACCAACCAAGCGGATACGATATGGTCTAGTTAATCAAAGTTACTGGGAGCTCAATTGTGAAAAACGAAACGGATCCGATGTTGTCTAGTGGCTAGGTTATCTGGCTCTCACCCAAAACGTCCGGGTTCAATTCCCGGTATCGGAGGTCAGTTTTCTTTAAATTTTATTAAGAAACTATACTAGGAGCTCAATTGTGAAAAAACGAAACGGATCCGATATTGTCTAGTGGCTAGGATAAATGTCTTACTTTCTGAAGGCCAGGGTTCATTTCCCGGTATCGGAGGTCAGTTTTCTAAAGATTTTATTAATCAACGATAAATTAATTTCACCACTAACTCTTTGCACCACTATCCACACGCGCCGTAATTTAATAACCCCTTTTAATAATAAATAGTTTTACGCAAAGTTAAAAGCTGCCTAAGAAAGAATCAGAACAAAGGCGCGAAGAGAGCGGCTTTTAAGTTTTGAAGCCACCAGGCCGCGGGAGGCTAAAAAAAGAAGAAAGATTTAAAAGCCGCGCTTGGATGGGACCACAAGGTGAAAAACACGCCTCCCAAACTGGTGAGAAATTAATATTTAACGCAGCGGGCGGATTGCGTGTTAATTTGAATGAAATGGCCTTCCCGGCCGCCTATATTTTGGAAAAGCTCCTTCATTTAAGGTATACTATACTGTTTTGTTACCTGCGCGCGCTTTTCCACCCAATTTCCCAATTTTCGAAGTTAAGTAGGCCATTTGAAGACAAGCAACGATATATCGTTTATCGGTGGCGGCGTGAATTTGGAGGAGCATTTAAAAGCCTGGTCAGGCTCTGTCAAATGGGGCTTAGAACTGCGGACTAAATAGGACCCCTGATGGAAGTCCTGCAAAAATTACCAACGAGTGTTCGCTTCCGTCGTTCTCCGGCTCTCACTTGTAAGTCCTTAGCATACTCACGCAGCGTATCTTATAAGAGCTTATGGTGTAAACTATTCTTTGAGATTTGATTTCATTCCTTAAAAAATACTATAAGTTGTTTTATAGTTTTCAAATGCGTCGGAAATTGCCGGCGTAATTAAGCTGTTTCCGAATTATTTTGCAACTTTGAACGGCGGCGGAGGTAGAAAGTCGCGGGCTTAAAATTGAATCTCAGGCGTAATTTCGCGACTACTTTACGGAAATTAGATAAATAACAGGTTCGTAAGATATCGAAATAAATGATTAAAATATTTGAACTTTGCCTAATTTAAGATAAATATCCAATTAATTGTCTATAAAATTGAGGCCAATACTTGTTTACGCGGTGCCATTTTAACGCCTAACATTAAACTTCAAAAGAAAGGTCTGGTTAATCAGATTAAGGGCAAAGTTTACGAAACATTTAGCTTCTAAAATCCAGTCCAATGCTTACAGATTTAGAATATTGCAGTCTGTGTTTTTTTCGTAATTTTGGACATTTTTTAATACTCTAATATGACATCCATATTATGGGCTAATTAGTTCATTAAATATTGATTAATTAGAAAAGCACCAGTTTCTTAATGGTTTTCCTATGTGGCTCTTAGGAAAATGAAGTCACACAGAATTTTATTTTTATATAGAAATAAACTTACGATACCTAGTACCTAAAATAATTTTTGAATGGATTAGTCTAAAATCCAATAATAATCTAAAATAATTGTTTAAGCCATTATATCAAAGTAAATGCTTTATATTTCCCGTCTTGGGAACAAAATTTTCAATTTAATTTCAAAATTTATCTTTTCCCTAGTAGTTCATACCTTTCTTAAGTACTTGTTGTGTTTGTTTGTTAACGCAAATAAGGTAATTTCTTGATAGTTCAAAAGCAGATTAATACTTACTGTCTTGGTTAAAACTATAACGCTTGTCGTACTGTACTCTCCTAATCCTCACTCCGAAGTGCCCCTAACCATCTGCGGCCGTATTCTGTAGAAACGTTAAGCTCCTCCTTCTGCCCTTGGCTCACTGGTCGGACCGTCAACTATTGCCCTTGGACTTCTAATTGGCTACGTCCACCGATGACGTTCACATTCTTTGGCTAAGTGATTAGTGCAAATTCTGCTCTGACTCTGATGTAAACTATAAAATTATACACATAATTCAAAATGTTTTTTCATCAACTAACCAATGAGTTGCCGGTTAAACACTGGTTTTAATGGTTGCTTTGGTAACACTCTGTGCTGAACGCTGTCAGCCTCTCACAGCAGACGACAGTTACCATTCCTTTGACCCCTGCTTTGATTAAAGTTAAGTAAAAAGTACTGAGTGTAATTTATTAGGTATTCAACTAATTTCTTTAATTGTTACAGCTAGGTTTAAACAAATGTCTTTAATTTGTACTGGTTTCAACTAATTTCTATAATTTTTACAGTTTTCAACTAACCTCTTTAATTTTTATAGGATTCAACTAATCTCTTAACTTTTACTTTACTAACTGATAATCACAATGGCTGACGCTATGGGTCGTCTCTTGCTTGCCTACGCATGGGAACTTGAGGAAGGGCAACAGGGAGAGAGATACCGTCGAACTAGGCCGGTTGGCAGTGCAGAAGCATTTCTCATGCCAGATTCTGAGTTTTTGCGTCAATATCGCATGTCGAAGGAGAAAGTGACGCATTTGTGCGGGTTATTGAGGCCCGAGTTGACGAAAGAGTTTCCTGACCGTAACAAATACGTTTTGTCTGTAGAGGACGAAGTTATCGTGGCATTGTTGTTTTATGGTTCAGGAACGTTTCAGCACAGCATCGCTAGTAATTACGAGCATGGAATGAGCCAGGCATCAGTAAGTAGAGCCATTGAAAGGGTAACAAGGGCCATTATAACGAGAATGAGGGAATATATACGTTTCCCTACTGATGATGCTGAAGTAATTGCGGTAAAGGTCAGTGTCATATAAAATCATTAGATAAAATGTATAGAGTTATAGCTCTTATTTGAAAATGTCCCAGGAGTCATTTTGTCAAAGGCGTTCTTTCCCTGACGTTCTGGGTGCTATAGATTTAACTCATGTTGCAATCAAAGCCCCAGCGAAAGACCCAAATACATATCTGGACAGGAAAGGAAATTTTTCGATTAACGTGCAACTGGTATATGACATTTCATACTTGTCTAACACATTAACACATGGTTGGCAAAAATTGAGTGTTTTTAAAAAAAACAAAAATTCTGTTTTTTATTGTTTAAAACACGATATGTTGTTTTAAACTGTTTTTTAAACAAGTAGAAAAAAAACAGTAAAAAACACAAAAAAAACTAGTTTTAAACATGTTTAAAATCACTCTTGCAGATCTAATAGCCTATATATTATACATCGCGGCTCTTCATTTAAGCCACTACTCCCGCTAGCGCAAGGCACTTATTTTCACAGCCTGCTTGATTAAACAAAATGGTCTTGGTTTGGACCAAGACAGAAAAAACAAACGATGAGAGTGACGTTTATCAATTGACTGATGATCCGATATTGCGATTTTTCTTTATTTATATTAATTTATTCCTTAATCACAATTTAGTTCAATCAACTTATTTAATTGTTAATCGATTTGTTCCCTCCAAATTAATTGAAAAATAACATATCTGAGCTTTTTCAAGAACAAATTAGATTTTCCAAAATTATTTTATGATATTAATTATTTTGAAGGGAGTGCGTGTTAAGCGATCAATACAGAATATGTGAAATATTCTACTGACTTTAAAAAGAGCAACAGCTCCTTAAATTTAGAATTTCAAGGTGTAAGAAATTGTCTTTGTGGAATTAAAACCAGGGACCACTTGAACCCAAAGCGAGTATCATACAGCTTGACCAACGGACCACGAAAACGTATTGAGAAGAAAAACACGAAAAGACGAAATCAAGAGCTCCTAAAATTTAGAATTTGAAGGTGTAAGAAAGGGTCCCTGCCAGGGTTGGCAAAAATTTAGTAAAAAAAGTTGTGTTTTTAATGCTTAAAACACGATTTAAAATTAGATTTTCCGAAAACATTTTATTGTGAAATTAATTATTTAAAAGGGAGTACGTGTTGAGGGATCAAATTTGAATATTTGAAATGTTCTACTGACTGTTTAAAAAGAGCAAGAGATCTTTTCAAAACGAAAATGTAATTTTTTTATAGCGCATACAAAATGAGGGTGATGGGTAAAATTGTTCATTTAACCCCAAATGTCCAAATGCTTGATTTCTTTTGTGGCCACTATTAAGGAATTTTCGCTTCCATACTGCAGAGTTTCTTGGTCAGAACTCATACATTTGAAACTTCACACCCCTTTCTACTTTGTAGGCGCTTCATGTTTTCCGTTTATGGATTATGCGTATTAATTTTAGCACTGGCAAGGGCCAGGCTTTAAATATTACGCGTAATCACTTTAGAACAGTAAAATGTACCAACAGTGTACAAAAACGTTCCTTTACCTTAGGTAGACGACAAAATTAGTTATTCTTAATCAAATTATTGAATATCAGTCTTCAATACAGATTGGTAACGGATAAATCAACTGGTAGGGTTTCCAAACAATTAAACACTCTTAAAAAACAGTCAAATTATTGCAAGGTTTTGACTGAAGCTTATTATTTCTATTATATAATATTTTCGCTCATTTTCAAATAAAACGAGTTAAAAATATTCGAATTTCCTCTCCATAAAAAACATGTTTTAAACTGTTTGTTTAAAACGTTTTAAACAAATTAATGTTTTTTTTCATGGCTGTTTAAAACAAGTTTTAAACCAAAGTTTAAAACAGTTTGTTTAAAACTGGCCAACCCTGCATTAACAATCCTTCCTTGGGCTATAGATATGTGATAATGAATGCCGTATCACAGATATGGTGGCTCGATGGCCTGGTGGAACGCACGATGCATTTATTTGGCGTTTCAGTGGATTCTTAGAACGTTTCAAGGCTAAGGAAATGCCTGACGGTTATTTGCTCGGAGATAGTGGGTACCCTCTTCAGCCCTTTCTAATGACTCCCCTATTACGAGCTGCAACGCCTAGCGAACAGCGCTATAATGAACGTCATATGTCAGGTATTAGAACATTTATTCTGGCAAAACTCAAGACATAAATAATATTGGGCAATTATCTATGTTATTAGAAACAATTCCCTCTAAGTTTACTTTTTGCGGGTTTCTTACTCCCTTGTCTTGTTATTACCTCCCTTTTAAGCATTTGGTTTCGAAATGCTTTAATGGTAATGGCTAACAATGCTGATATTAATTGATTGTTTTTACGATATTCAATGAACCTCAGTAAACAACTCTGTTGGTGGTACATTACACCCTAAGCTTTAAACTGGTAAAATCACAATCATATTGGTGTCACATGCCAGACTGCCCAGTGCTAGATAATTCATTAATGTGACGTCCTAAAGGACCTGTGCTTGTATTAAACCGTTCATTGATTTTCTTTATGATTAGGTCGCAATGTTATTGAACGAGTGAACGGAATTTTAAAGATGCGGTTCCGCTGCTTGGACACATCTGGAGGCGCACTATGGTACATACCTGAAACGATTTGTGCTATAATCAGTGCCTGTTGCATTCTCCATAATTACTGCTTGGATGAACCAATGCCTGCACGAGGCGGAGGTACTGTTAAATTATTTCATGGACCTTTCTCAATGTAGCTGCAACAAATCCAAATTTTGAAGGACACAACAATGTTCAGCCTCAGAATGATAATGAGCTGCTTCAATCTGGCCGACTGCATAGGCAAATCTTAATCAACCTTCAATGTAATGGCCTCTAACATTCCATATGATAACGACCAGAGATGCCACTATGGTTCAATTGATTATTTTTAAATTTAATACAGCAGTTAATAAACGTGGGTTTACAACCGTTTTTCTTCAAGCAGTGAAATGATTCTGAATCCTGTATGTGATCCTGCAACCCTCTGCTTTTATTAAGATTTGTTTGAAGTATGTAGCTTTTTCCTAAACGTTAAAGCAAATGTTGGCTCCTTTTGCGCCCCTAACATGCTGGCTAATCTTCACAAATTTTTAATGAACCAATCAGAACTCGTCGACGAGGGCGGACCTATAACTGGCCTTTGCCAAGTTTAGTGGGGCAGTCAACTCGACCCCTTGACTATGGGAGTACTATCTAGTGGCATTTGTTTAAACTAAACCAAAGCCAACACTTTCTTGAAGTAACATTGTTTGCATATTTTACTTCTTAACGACATTGAGCAGACTTTTGTAATATTGCATCGGCTATTTAGGGGTGCATATTTTTAATTTCTAATGCACAACATTGCTAAGGTCTTTAGTGCCTAAAATGGAAAGTGTTTTATTGGAGGAAGACTCCTATCCAGATTGGTGCTACTACCTAGCGTGTACTTAAGAAACATTTTGTGTTACAACTTTGTAATATTCACTGCAAAATAGCAATTGCGATATTCATAAGTCTCCTACATTTCATTCTAAAATGGTGGTATAACCGAACTACTGCGGGTTCTATGAGCGATTTTAAGTCGAAAATGTTCTATAACATTTTGACATCCAGGCCACCGTTTAAAAGTTATGATAAGGATCATTTACGGATGACACCTTAAAATTAATTAAATTCGAAAACAAAAGCCCAGCTCGCGATTTACTTCCCCGTGAACTCCATAAAGAAATTCTCCACCAATGTAAACTTGAAAATGGGTTCAAATGGGAAGATTCATGCCGAATTGAGAAAAACCTAACGTTAGAATTAACGTAAGAAAATTGATTTAAAAAATTGTTGGGAGGGGAAATAAAGTCAAATTATTTTAAATGTGGACTTTTTTATATAAAGGTTGATTTACTTTCAATCTTCAAAGTTTTCCTCAGTATTTCTTCATTCGTTAAGGACGCAATCTAGATTTGTTTCTGTCATTGAGAAGTTTATTTTCTGAATGAAGATTTCCGAAGTAATAATAACAAAAAAAATACCCTAAAGGGTCTACTGGAGATCGAAGTTACGAGTGATGCAGAGGGTAGGGGTTAAGGAACCAAAAAATGTACCGGTTAATTTTTCTTATATTAGTAGAGTCGAAGGGTAAAGAATGAAAGAGAAAATGAGACAAACAATTTCCTCCTCTTCAACCCCACTCCTCCACGAGCGCCGAGCCACCGCCGCCATTTATCCTATTTCACCTGACACCGGAGAGCCAGCACCCACTTCGCCTGCCACCGGAGAGCCAGCACCCACTGCGCCTGCCACCGGATAGCCAGCACCCACTGCGCCTGCCACCGGAGAGCCAGCATCCATTTCGCCTGCCACCGTATCACCAGCACCCTATTCGCCAACCACCGGATCGCCAGGACCTATTTCGCCAACCACCGGATCGCCATTACCTATTTCGCCTGACACCGGATATCCAGCACCCACTTCGCCTGCCACCGGAGAGCCAGCACCCACTGCGCCTGCCACCGGATAGCCAGCACCCACTGCGCCTGCCACCGGATAGCCAGCACCCACTGCGCCTGCCACCGGAGAGCCAGCATCCATTTCGCCAGCCACCGGATCGCCAGCATCCACTTCGCCTGCCACCGGATCGCCAGCATCCATTTCGCCTGCCACCGGATCGCCAGCATCCATTTCGCCTGCCACCGTATCACCAGCACCCTATTCGCCAACCACCGGATCGCCAGGACCTATTTCGCCAACCACCGGATCGCCAGGACCTATTTCGCCTGACACCGGATATCCAGCATCCATTTCGCCTGCCACCAGATCGCCAGCATCTAATTCTCTGCCACCGGATCCCCAGCACCTTCTTAGCCTGCCACCGGCTAGTCAGCACCTTCTTAGCCTGCCACCGGCTAGTCAGCACCTTCTTAGCCTGCCACCGGCTAGTCAGCACCTTCTTAGCCTGCCACCGGCTAGTCAGCACCTTCTTAGCCTGCCACCGGCTAGTCAGCACCTTCTTAGCCTGCCACCGGCTAGTCAGCACCTTCTTAGCCTGCCACCGGACCCTTAGCACTTTCTTAGCCTGCCACCGGATCCTCAGCACTTTCTTAGCCATTCACCGGATCGCCAGCATCCATTTCACCTGCCACCGGATCGCCAGCATCCATTTCACCTGCCACCGGATCGCCAGCATCCATTTCACCTGCCACCGGATCGCCAGCATCCATTTCACCTGCCACCGGATCGCCAGCATCCATTTCGCCTGCCACCGGATCGTCAGCTTCCATTTCGCCTAACACCGGATCGCCAGCATCCATTTCGCCTGCCACCGGATCGTCAGCTTCCATTTCGCCTAACACCGGATCGCCAGCACCCATTTCGCCTGCCACCGGATAGTCAGTTTCCATTTCGCCTGCCACCGGATCGCCAGCATCCATTTCGCCTGTCACCGGATAGCCAGCATCCATTTCGCCTGCCACCGGAGAGCCAGCATCCATTTCGCCTGCCACTGGATCGCCAGCACCCTATTCGTCTACCACCGGATCGCCAGGACCTATTTCGCCTGACACCGGATAGCCAGGACCTATTTCGCCTGACACCGGATAACCAGCACCCACCTCTTGTAGAAAAGGTTGAGGCATGGGTATAATACGTGACTGTTTACGATAAAACCACGGGGAAGAAAGAACTGTTTCAGGATAATATAGATACGTTTCTAAAATACGGATCAGAAGCTAGTGGTTTTCCAATTAAGTGTAAGACGGAAGAAGAGAAACAAAATTATGTTAATAATTTTGAATCAGTGGAATGTGTCGTTTTGAGTCTAGATAATATTATGAAAAATGAAGGCTTATGGACCTTTTTTTTAACTTATGTTGAATTATTTATGAGGCAAATTCGCCCAACGTACTATTTTAACAGAAAAAGTTGTTACAAACCACTCACGAGTTATTCTCGCTACTGTTAAATCCAGAAATTGAAGTAAGAAATATATTAACTATAAATTAAAGAACCATTCTTGTCAAATATATCCCGTCAGAAGGTCACGAATTCGAACAAAACATACCAACGTTGTTGTAGCAGACCATACCATCGCGATGACGAGATAACATTTATTGAAAGCTTTAGAACAAGTAAGTCAACACTGCTTCTATCACGATACTGATTCCCTGCTCTATTTGCCACGTACCGGTAATCCTCTATTAGAAACGGGCGATTACTTGTGACAACCTAAAAACGGATTAAAAGGTTACGGAAAAGAAGATTTTTGCTAATACTGGCTCAGCGGAGGTCCTTAAAACTATAGCATGATCATATATGACCCCGAAACTTAAAAACATTAATATCACTAAGTAAAAGAATTTCAGCTAGATATTAGTACGGAACAAATTATTTACAGTAAAGATCTTATAATTATGTTACGTGTAAATAGAGAGTGAAATTAAAGAAAACAAAGAAGTAAAAGTAACTGATTTGGCAATTTATGAACCAAGACGAAGTAAAAGAATGCCTAAGCATATCAGTGTATCGCGCGGAGAAAACAAGCTATAGAACTACCGTGGATAAAGTAAGACTTTAGATTATTAGTTTTCCGTTTGGTTATCAAATAAAGTAATATTAGAATTAACGTAAGAAAATTGATTTAAAAGATTGTTGTGAGGGGAAATAAAGTCAAATTATTTTAAATTTGGACTTTTTTATATAAAGGTTGATTTACTTTCATTCTTTGAAGTTTTCCTCGGTATTTCTTCATTCGTTAAGGACGCAATCTAGATTGGTTTCTGTCATTGAGAAGTTTATTTTCTGAATGAAGATTTCCGAAGTAATAATAACAAAAAAAATACCCTAAAGGGTCTACTGGAGATCGAAGTTACTAGTGATGCAGAGGGTAGGGGTTAAGGAACCAAAAAAGGTACCGGTTAATTTTTCTTATATTAGTAGAGTCGAAGGGTAAAGAATGAAAGATAAAATGAGAAAAACAATTGCCTCCTTTTCAACCCCACTCCTCCGCGAGCGCCGAGCCACCGCCGCCATTTTTCCGCGAGGGGCGATTTTATCATTTGAAAAAATCACGACGCGCCAGTTGATTAAAACGCTACTTTTCTTCTACGTATTTATACGAATTACTCTTCCTAATTTTTCTTATCCGTATTTTATTAAACGTCGTAGAAGGACGTCAAACGATACAGTTTCAGCATCCCGCTTCCGTTATAGCTGGGAGTTCCGGTTTCGAAAAAAGGCGTTTTGTTGTACATCGAGTAGAATGGTATTTTTTCGAATATCAATCTTTCTACAACAATATGAAAAGAAATTAATGCGTGGAGTTCATTCGAGGATTATCGGATAATATTTCGATATACGACGGCAGTAAAAAGGCCTTTTTAAGCATCGACGATTTAATGAGCAAAAATAAAAGCGCGTTAATCGCCGATATCTTTACCAAATACAGCATCATAGTTTTTTGTCGGTGTTCTTTGTAGTCCAAAATTTATTTCATAAAATATTCACGAAATATCTTAAACTCTAAATAAAATATTTTATCGTGCCAAATTCACGATAAAATGCAAGTTTGTTAAAGAAAGTCGATCCTTGTAATATAAATTAAAGGTCCAGACGAATGGAGATTCAGAACTAATATTTTTCCTGATGAAACAAACGAAATATGACAAAATGAAAAAAGAAAGTTGGTAATAAAAACGCCTTTATTTTCACTATGACTTCGAAACGTGATATAGATCATCCATATAACGAAATGAAAATTGTTAGCCAAGAAAAATGTTGATTTTATTAAAGTCTTAGCGCGATTTAAAAGGAAACCACGATTAGGTATTTGGAAAAAGCTAATAGATATAATAAGTTAACGCAAACCCGACAAACATAATGCAAGTTCATATCGATGCTGCCTCACAACCGTGAAGTCACGACGGATTTGGATTCTTACTTTACCTGGGTGAGATTTTGCAGTAGCATAATGGAGGAGTTTTTTGACAAGTCGTGATTCTTGTTTGTAGGCCATTTACGTTAAATTATGACGAAGTGAGTTACCACACTTCGAATGCCGACATAGTTTCTTCCAAAATCTCTCTTTTTTGGGGGGATCGCGCGTTTGGTGGATACTGATATCCTAGGACGGGTTGAACGGGCATCCGAGTGGTTAAAGAGGGGGTTAGACTTGGCAATGTAGTCAAAGAGTGTATTTTGAAAATAAGTCCAAGCACCTCCAGTAGATAAACCGGAGATGGCGGACATAGTCACCACGCGTGTAGTCAAAGTCCAGGGTGAAATGTACAGAGTTAGACTGAGATGTGCCAAGAAGGGGATATATAAAACGTGTAGTAGCGAGTGGCAATATAAGGTCTAGTGTATTGGCACTCACTAAATGGGTTTGGCTGTAACGAGTGGGGAAATTAACTTTTTGCTGGAGAGCCGTGGAATGTAATAGTTCAAGGAAAGCTTTATGAAGCTTTGTCGATCCTATGGTACATGTTAAAGTGGACCAGAATATTTTAGGTAGGTTGAAGTCTCCCGTAATGATAATTTCTCCAGCACGAGTTGAAAATGACTTGATATTTGGTAGAGATTAGAAGTGACCGTTTCAGACGTATTGGGAGCACGTTAGACGGAGCCAAGTATGATCCAGGAGGCTGATGAACGAAATTTTATTTCATGCCAAACAGCTTCAGAGTAACTCACATGGGAAGTTACTCGATGAAGACTAGACCTTGAGGGAGATAAATAAACACCTCACCACCAGGGCGATCAGAACGGTCTTGACGTAATAGGGTATAGCCAGGCAGATAATAGACCGCATCACTAAGTGAGGGAGTAGCCCAGGTTTCGGCTATGCAGATACAATCAACATTCCAAGTGTGAGATAACGCAGATAATTCTTGACGTTTACCATATAGATTTTGGGCATTAAATGAAATTACGACGAGGCTGGTGGTGGAAGGTATCAGTTAGCTTTCTTTCATGGTCAAGATGTTTTTGGAATGAAGGGGTTGGTATTGAAGAGGAATGGAATTAGGAGAGGAGAGAGGTATCAGCAGACAATGGATGGGTTGAATTTCCAGGGTTGGGCGTGACATGTGAGTCAGTTCCACGGATAATTAATTTGCCCTGACGAATGACAAGGTTTGTTTCACCCCTGGCGCGACGGTCGCGTAGTTACGCTTGTAAACTACGATGGAGGAGACGCTAGGACTCGGTACGGTCAGAGGAGACCGCGTATTCATAGATAAGGTGTGTCTGCCAATTAGCAACGCCGCGAACAAAGAATTGGCAGTAATTGACTGAACGATACTCATGGCGTATAGAACGGCAGTAGCCAGGACGAAATTGCCGAGACGCGTGACGCGAATAAAGGTCCATTAAGCATGGGTAAACTCCATATCACGAAGAATGTCATAGGCTAGAGAGGTGTCCGCGCGTGGATCAGCGGTATCAGGAACGTGAAAACGAAAGGCATTTAGTTTTCACTAGTGGTATTTGTAGGGGTTTTTGTGGTGCTCTTGGTGGAGCCATAGATATGTGCATTCAAGGCACAATGGGGAGGGTAACAGTTTTCTTTGGCAGTATTATGCATTGTACTTGGCGTAATTGTATTTGTCGAGGCCGGAGGACCACCATTACGGTAGATGGTACACACAGAATAAAAATGCTGTAAAATAAACACTATGGTAATGGCAATAGCGTATGCCATCAAGATGATGTTAATTTAATTGCACATCCTCCCTGTTTTTAATACCGTCAACAATACTGTTTTTCTAAACAGTG
The DNA here is from genome assembly GCF_054372755.1 of Phalangium opilio. Lineage (NCBI taxonomy): Eukaryota > Metazoa > Arthropoda > Arachnida > Opiliones > Phalangiidae > Phalangium > Phalangium opilio. The sequence goes on from NW_028324203.1 coordinate 1,557,343, forward strand.
GAACTAACAGTTTTAAGTATTAATTGTTCGTGTATTCAGGGGCGTTTGTAGCTTCTAAAATAGCCGCTTCAGAGGTTGTTTCAAAGACAGTCTTAACCGTTGAATATATTGTAGGGGTCAATAAAAAACCAGCACTATATGCTGTTTTACTACCAATAAATCACAGTTACATAAAATGTCTGCTGCTGTAAAACTAACAGCAAAATATGTGGTTTTATACTCACTAAGCAGTAAGCACTGTGGATTAAAACGTGGTTTGCTGTGAAAATCAAAACACATCATGTTGTTTCAAACCGCTTATAGTACACTAAAAAATAGGGTTGCTGTAAAAATAACAGCTCTTAGAACAGTTATAAATCCCGGAGCTTATTTTGATAAAGACGCTCTTTGCTGTTAAACTAAAAGCACTCAAACCTTTTTTAAAAACATTAAGCTCTGTTGGTTAAGATGCAACTTGTCATTTATATAAGACGACTAGCTGTTTTTAACAGACTGTCCATTTGGGTAAATTTATACTGGTTGCTGTTATACACTCTTAGAAAATCTGGTGTGCTTTAACATCTTTAAGAGTAGTTTATATGGGTCCAAATTTGACACCATTACAGGTGTTCATTTACACCCCAGAAAGGGTTTAATAAAACTTATTTGAGCAATTAGTGTCAAAGATATAAGAATAAAATGGTGCAACAGAGGTTCAGTTTAACACTTTTTTAACTCTTATATCGAACTAAGAGTTAATTTTTACTCCCATATGAGTGTTGCGCAATTCCTTAAAGGGTGTAGCATAACACCTTTCCGAGTTCAAATAACGCTTTCTGAGTGTCGTATGACACCTTCCCGAGTGGTTGATTAATCAGCAAATAGCGCTATGTGCTTAGCAAGGTTCAACCTTGAGAGAACTTAAGAGGACAGTTCTAACAAGCAAGGGTAGTTCTCGCATCAATGTGAAACTACATAAAAAAGTTCGCCACTTGATCGACTTAAAATCCAGCGTGAAACTGCATGGTAAGTTGGTCATTTTCGCCAACTTAATACCTTCTGAAAAAGGCAGAAAGTTATAAATTAGTATAAATGCATCGGGTATTAAATTGGTTTTGGAGGCCATAATATCCCAGCAGTAGATACAGACGTATTCGTTAAATTTAATAATCTCTTTTCACGAAGAGTTTTTCGAGCACCAGAAACGCGTTTGACCTAATCTACTCTACCATATTTAAAAAAAAAAGAAAATCCATGGAAGTGCGAGAACTTGGAACAGTTTGACACTAACGACGTTTTTGAAGCGGAAATTTCTCTAACTGTAACTAAAGTCGACGATTTAGAAGTTAGTGTTCGGATTATTTTGAGGGGGCTAACTTTGAAATTTGGGGGCGCTATAGCCCCCATAAAAGGCCTAGCGACGCCACTCCAAGAGTGTCGCATAACGCTTTTAAGAGTGTCGCATAACGCTTTTAAGAATGTCGCCTAACACGTTTCAGTCTTTCAGAGTGTCGCCTAACAAGTTTTGTACATTTTCGGTCAATTTTTGAAATAAGTAGGTTGAAATTATAATGAAGTAGAGAAATTGCAACGTCAAAAAATTGGTTTTAAAATTTGCAATTCACTGACTTTCCAAAATATTTTTATTTTCATATGGGTCCTTTCATAATAAACGCGGACCTTTTCCAAAAGGCTTAGCATGGTTAGGTAAGATTAGGTTATATTGCTTCAAGGTTTAAATTAAAGCGCTTCAAGGTTTAAAATAAAGTGCTCCAAGATTTAAAGTAAAGTACTTAATGTTCAAATTATAGTATGCAAAACTTTAATTTACGGTGGATTATACAGTAAAATATACGTTAAATTTTTACTTAATAGTGTAACTATCTGTGTTTTTAAATATAAACTACTGTATTCTTCACGGCAGAATCCTTTTTTCCCGGAAAACAGCAACGTTCTATTAATAATAACATATCCTGCACTTCCGTTTGAGAAATAAAAACTAGCTGTTTTTTCCACAGTCGTTAACACAAAAAAAAACAATGTTTTGCTGTATATTTAAAATTAAGGTAATGTAATTTCAAAAAACAGCGACTACCTGTATATATTAAGGCTTGTTAGAGGTTTTTCTGGATAACAGCATTAAACAATCAAAAACATGGTGAAAACTATTGTTTTTTTGACATTAGTTTCTCAGTGTGTAGGCCGGGTAATGTTTCAATTGATGCTGGAGTTACTGGGTTGAGAGGGCATCGTCGCGTTTGAGACGTAGTGGTCTGCGGTGCTTGAGGTCGCATCATTGATGATGTCACTTAGTAAAGTACTGGCAATATCATAGGCAGAAGTACGTGACAATTCAGTTGAGAGATTTTGGAAGGTAACGGATTTAAAGTATTAACCGTTGTATGTGCTAAATTAGCTCTAAATCAGAAGTTGATCAGACTAAGTACACGTCCCGACCCAGTGAATAAAATTCACTATAAAGCAGAGAATATATATATTCTAGCTCTGGAGAGATAAGATATATATATTATATCTCCGATCCTCCACCCTTATAAAACCGGTTCGGAATTGTTTCTTCAATAGTGGATATCATAAAAACTCAAGACTTTTAAGTAAAAACAAAAAACACATTTTAGGGTCCATGTGGTAGATATGTATAAAAAAGACTCTATTGGCCATTTACGCTTGTGCCCAAAGCTTACGGACAGTCACGTTTATTTAGGCGCTTTTTCAGCAATGAGGGTGAAATTGGCTACCCAAATAATGAGTAGCACCGTAGCCGAAGCAATAAATGAATTAATTGGGGAAAAAGCCCCCGAGACTGTAAAATTTATCATGATTTTCATCAGGATTTTTGATATCATGAATTCGAAAAACTCTCCCAAAACCATTCACAAGCACTGATGATTGGAGGTTTGCAGTATGTATTTAAACAACTACTTTTCTTAAGCATTACTTATTGTTTTTCTCGATTTCAAACTAGTGGCTTGAGGACACATTTTTAGGATATCTCAGAGAATGGGCGGAAGAAGCTAGACAAGCGAATTTCCCTGAAGAAGGGAGGGCAATGATGCAGCTTAGCAGAGAAACGCTTGACGGAATTCAAACTACTGTTTATGTTTACTCTATAATTGAAGCAGTAAAATTTTTGGCCAAATAAAGGAGCTCAATTTGTCTTAGCCGACCGATTTAACCAATACCTAATAGATCGTCATTTTGGAAGGCATCAGAGGTCTGTTGTTTGTCATGATAACCCAACGTTACTTGCCTTTAGCTTCAATGAAAAAAAATTAAAATTATGCGTTGTAACCAGTTAACACAAAAATGGTAATTTTAGTCATTGAAAGAAGGTGTCTTAAAAGGTTTTTGTTTTTCTTTTTAATCATTAAAATTCGTTAATTTAATGGTTTTTTCTATCATTTAAAATAGAACAATATCACAATTCACAAATAGCATGCGAGATCATGAACAATATCCCATTTCATTAATAAAGCATATTAAATGGAAAATATGACTGGACTAAAGTTAGAAATGGGAACTAAATTTATAACCTTAGTTTCGGGTCATTCTCTTTAAGAGATTGTCTAAGCCCTTTCTTTTTAAAACGCGAGTCATCGTGAGCTTTGTTAACTTTTCTTTTAAAAACATCCTTCATTGCTTTTGCTCTGCAATTGAAAAAAATATCTATTACTAGCTTTTTGCACTTTTCCCTTGTGGTTACGTTCTCCTCGCCCCATAAATCATTCCACCTATTTGTCACTACATTTGTTTTGAGAACATCTAAAATCTTTTTCTTTCTGTTTTGGTTATCAGTCAATATTGATTGTTCGAATATTGGGGCTGTTAATTCGTTAATAAGATAAAAAAACCCAGAAGCTTTTGGCTTCAAAATTATTAGCCCACCCCGATTAAGCCCTTAACTCCAGCTTGAATAATTACAAACGTTTCCCTCGATTTCAGCGATGCAGCGTTCAAGAAGAGTACAATCTTAATAATTATAAGAGTTTTTTTTTTAATTTATCCCCCCAAATGATGGATAACCTTTTCCTCCTTTTCTTTAATCTGTCTATCTGACAATAATTTCGGCTCATGAAATATAGCTGTTCTTAACTTAAGCTCAGAAGTTCAACCCATTTAACATGCAATACCACAAAAAATGCCTAAACCAATGATTTATAATCAGGTATTGTTTTTCTAGTGTCAATTGCTTAAAAACTTTGATTATTTCAAACGATTTTATAGCACTGTTTCAACTTCTGATTTTCCCGTAGCTCTTGGGAGCGAACAATGGAAGCATCTTTGTCACGTATTTGATCTTCATTTAAACCTGCCAATATTTTGACGGCGTCATCGATAATCCTTATCCCATCACTGCTGACCACTATCTCACTAATTAATTCTTCAACATCTTGCCCCTGGGTAAGCTAGTTTGCATGATCCCATATGTTTCGACGTTTTTACCAAGAGTTCTTTCATATGTGTTCGCAAAAAGAGCTCGTTGAAATCTATATAGATGACAACTTTAAGTACACCTTCGAAATTGTTAAATAGAGTTAATAAGTTAATAACAAATCATTCTTGTTGAAGGTTTGAACGGAATACAATTTGTATTTTTTATTACACTTGATGTCCCATTCACTAAATTATCAGCTGGCTTTGAGATAGACAAATCGAAAGTCTTGGCTCGCTGTTTTGAAAATGAGCTGGATTGTCCTCATGAAAGTTTCCCCATTAAGAACTATAATTAAATACATTTATGACACACAGTTATATACTCACCACGTTTAAAACACTTGCACCAGTCTCCGAAAATGATATTGGATCCTGAAACTTATCAGAAGGTCCAAGTCCACCAACAAAATGATTTGAACAAACATAACGTGTCTTTTTAATTAGATCTGCTGTTAAATCACTTCTACCACAAGCTATACTATCCATTTTTTTAGCATTTTTCATACTTGATTTTTGGTTTTGGAAATTGGAGAAAAAGCAGGCTCTTATTTAGATTCTCTTCATTATATTAGCTGTTGCTTTTGCAGCCCCTATAACAGCATTTTTTTGTAATTAACCATTACAATTATTGCTTATGTTAACTTAAACATACTAAAATTAACTTAAATGTACCTTAAAAGATTAAGCATTCTTTAAAGGGGTAATTTTATGTTGCCTGAACATTTCCTTTGAGTAAGGTTTGGTTATTGGAACACCAATAGTATTAAGTCAGTTCAAATGTTGCGATTTGAACCCCAATTTTATTATGTCAGGTTAGGTTTGGTTATTTGAAGGTCAAGCAATGTTACGTTACGTTAGGCTATGGCAATCCAAATGTATTTAATTTGTAGGGTTTAGAATTATTCATAACTCTAGTTAACACTAGCTGCTATTTCCCAAAACATCGGCCGCTATTTCAAAAACAGCAGTTTTGAACCACGCCGCAGTTTTTTTGGAATCGCGGTTTCTAGTTATGGAAGTGCACCCGATTATATGGGGAGTTACCAGCCCAGCGTAGCGTTTCGAACGGTGGCACATTAAGACTTAAATAATACTTCCTCTTAATATCACAACCTTCATGGGGATATTTTAGTCGTAACAAATTCAGCAACGTCTTCTGTGGTTCTTGATCTTTTTAAAAATATACTCACAACAGAAAGGATCTCCCCCGCGACCCCCCTTTGGTATTATAGGGAAAACTCCCCCCTCCCCTCCCCCCATTTTGTACTCTTTTTCTGCGACCCCCCTTGCCGACCCCTCTTTGGTATTATAGGGAAAACTCACCCTCTCCCCCCATTTTGTACTCTTTTTCTGCGACCCCCCTTGCTGACCCCCATTTGGTATTATAAGGAAAATCTTTTTCGGGGTTTATAGGGAACCTGGCCGACCATATTTTCATCCACCCCTTCCCTCCCCCTTTGGTATTGTAGGGAAAACTTCCCCCTCCCCTCCCCATTTTGTACTCTTTTTCTGCGACCCCCCTTGCCGAACCCCCTTTGGTATTATAGGGAAAACTCCCCCCTCCCCCCATTTTGTACTCTTTTTCTGCGACCCCCCTTGCTGACCCCCATTTGGTATTATAGGGAAAATCTTTTTCGGGGTTTATAGGGAACCTAGCCGACCATATTTTCATCCACCCCTTCCCTCCCCCATTTGGTATTACAGGTAAAATATATGTTTTAGAGAGGCGAAACTCTTTTTTGGGTTTATAGGGAAAGATATTTTTTCACCGCTAGATGTCGGTGTGGTCAACCTTATTTGAGGGAAAAAAGAAGAATTTCTTCGAGTCGAGAGGGGTCCTCTTTAAGCTCAAATTTGTTCTTTTCGCATCTTATTTAAAAGGGTACGTTGTAGTAGGAAAACAAGATGACCAAGACCCTAATATATGTTTTTTAAAAAAATAAAGTTTAAAAACTTTATTACATAACTAAAGTTATAAGAAAATTGACAATACAATTGAAATAATATCCAAATGTCACAAATATTCTAATAAAAACATAAAAAAGCCTTTAAATAAGACATTTTTTTAAAAAAATTAATGCAATCCTTTAAAATATAAAGTTGTCCAGCTAATATACTAAAGATATTGTAACTGTTAAATTCGTTTTCAATTTCTCTTCAAATTCTTATATAATTTTAAAAGCGGAGATGTAATTTGTAAAATAACTGTAAACGCGATAAAATTTTTCGTGTTCTTCAATCATGTATAAATGAGAGGGGAGTATTTTAGTGTCGAAAAGCATTTCGTAAATACTCGAAAGATAATCATTTATAACTACAATCACGGTTCTGAATACGACCTTATGAGATCTTAGTCTAAGTAAATGAGTGTTAATGGTTTCTGAGCTTCTATTTAATTCGTAAGCTTCAAAGGAGTTAAGAGTTATTTCACACAATTTTTTATCATTGATTTCGGAATAAAATTTTAAACAATCTTTAGACGCGAGAGCGACTACTTTTCTATTGCCGTTGTTAGAAAGGAGCGCTTCCAATTGGCGGGGTTCATTCCCCGATGTCCAACCGGCTAGAGGACCAATCTTTAAGAGCAGATTGTGAAAATCGTCGTCGGTCAAAGCGAAGGTTTCGAAAGAGTTTTTGTTGTTAATACGGAGTTCTATGTCTAGGTGTAAATTCTCAAATCCGAAAGTTAAGCATAATTTATCGCTTAAATGAAAACGGGTATTGATTTTCTTAATCGGAGAAATAGAGATTTTTCTTCTGACGCCGGTATTCGGGTCGTAGAAAGAGACTTAAATAAAGAGACAGAGTTTCTTTAAATATTAAGAGAGAGAGAGTTAAAGGGCTAAAAAATCTATATTTACTGTTAGAGTCTCCGTGTTCCATGTTTCTTGGTCGGTGTTCGTCGAGAAAATGTGGGTAATATGGTAAAGTAGGGGTCCTATTTATACTCGAAAATTAGCGTTGGTACTATTAGGGTATTGTTGTAAATGTAAATAAGATGGATAGTCTTTAGCCTCATTATTCGATCTTAAATTTATCTTAATGTCAAAGTTCTGAAACCATAAATTTACAAACTCCAAAATTCCCAGAATTATAATAAAACACAAAGAAATAACAATAGTATTTGGTTTTAACTTTGGTATATTCCTTTCATTACGACTTGTTTCCATGTTGACAGGTGAATGACAATTAATAATTATCAGTAACTAATGGTCTGCTTTTATTTGAAAATAGTGAGGGTAGTAACAATATAGCACCTGGTCCCGTAAAACACCTCACAAAGACTTTCTATTATTCGTATCTTTCTTATTTTCTCTTAGAGATTAAGTGAATTAGGACCTTTTAAACGTTGGTAAATATCTTTTCATTTCACCTTGTTGAAAACCAATAATTGAGGGTCCTCTTTTATTTCCTTTTCTTGACACATAAGAGGAGTATTTTTTATAATATAGGTATGAATAATAGGAAAACCCTATTATTATACTAAAGGTATTTAAAGTCTTTCTTTTTCCGGTATAAGAACTTATTTACTATTTTATTGTTGAGGGGATCGCGAAGATTAAGTGAATTATGACCTTTTAAACGTTAGTAAAAACCTTTGCATTTCACCTTGTTGACAACCAATAATTAAGGGTTCTCTTTTATTTCCTTTTCTTGACACATAGAGGAGTATTTTTTATAATATAGGTATGAATAATAGGAAAACCCGATTATTATACTAAAGGTATTTAAAGTATTTCTTTTTTCGGTATAAAAGAACTTATTTACTCTTATATTGTTGAGAGGACAACAATGAATATATCGTTAAATGTCTCAAACGGAAATGCCTCGGCACTGCGCATTGAAGATGCGCGGTAGAAAAGAGCAACAAGATTTTCCCCTCTTTCCACTCCTCCCCTATATTCTCTTTGGTTACACCTTGTATTGGAAACCCCCATACCTATAGCGTTGCCTGTGTACCCCCGCCTACGGCACCGTAGTCCTCCCAGCATCCTCAGCGGTTAGGTAGGGTCGTACTGGATGAAATTGTAAAGGGCGCCCCCTCTATCTTAAAATTAGAAGCTAGCTCTCATACAAATAAAATGGCGCTACGCGGCAGCACTTAGCAATCGCCTACTGAAGGGTAGGGGCGTGCGCGAGGTACATTGGGAGAGATACGGTGCCGTAGGTCGCCCATCTTCATTTGCAATCCATCTCAATTCCCTTATCCCTGGTTACACTGCTACAACGAAAACCAAATACCAGCAACATAAGTCCAAGCCAGTCATCTGAAAGACTCAAAACATGACTCTGATTCTTCTGAATTTGAAATATCAGTAGAAATGATTCTAGATAATCCTCAGAGTTATTTTAAATATTTTAATACTCAAAGTCAGGGGATAAAGAAAGGCCAAAATAATTTTAGTATTGAAATTTGATGTTTTCATTGATAAATTAATCTCATTGGTGATAACTGATTAACTGGTACCTGAAAGCATTAGTAACTAACTAGCAATATTAGGTCCCTTATGCTTATGCTCCCCTATATTTATGTTTGTGCTTTGTGCAGATTTTAAAAATGCCACAGTTTCTTAACAATCTTAATTAAAATGAAGACTGAAGGAACAGATATTAATAAAAAATGTCTTCGTGGACAAAGACTTGAAAAAGTAAATGATAAGAGAACAAAATGGAATGACCGAAGTAACAGATATTAAACTTTTTCTTTAAAGACATGATTATAAAACATCAATTATTTGAAAAAAAAAAAATACTTATCTTCGTTTTTTTCACCAAAATCACATTTGCCCAAAAATTTTGTATCATTAAATTTTCCATTCTTTTCAAAATGGTTCGTGTCAAAGATTTACTATATAACAGAAACATGCGACATCGTTTATATCAGAAGTCCATTAAATTAGCCTAGGAAGTGAACAATTACAATGGCTGGAATAGCGCACGTCTCTGCTGGGATAAAAACTCCTAGCTCCATGGATAGGGGGTTAAATTTTTCCCCCTTTCCTAACACAGTTAGAAATCTCGAGCTCCTCTCTTGGAAGTCTTTCTTGACGTGAGCGGGGCGTGACTTCTTCAGCCCATGAACGCTGGATCTCTAAAGGGTAGATTGTTTGCTTTATAAAACTTAAAAAAAGGAACGGCCACGGTTGTTATAGGGAGGGTGAAGTAGAAAATCAAGTGGTTTTTTATCGATTCTTCTACTAATTATAAAAAGGCAGGGGGTTACGCGATTGGTCGGACGTCCTTATTTATAATTATCCTTTAAATACGAACCTAATTTGAATTTTAAAATCATTCTGAAGTATTTCCTGAATGTTTGGCTATGCAGACTGGTCTTGTAATTAGTAGAAGAATCGATAAAAAATCACTTGATTTCCTACTTCACCCTCCCTTTAAATATTTTTTTTCAATAGGCTTATGAAGAGTCACAAAAAAACTGAATGACCTTGACTGTTCCAAAATTCACACCCCCATCCCTTCTCCTATGCTAAAGAGGGCTCGGTTTTACAGTGGAAGGGGGCGTTTTCGGCCAATAGTTTTTTCTCTCTCGATAGGGCAAATTTTGGCGTACGAGTCGCACTTAAACCGGAGATCTGAGAAAAATTACAGCGAGGTGGCGAATGTGTCGCCCTTCTTCAGTATTGCTACACAAGAGAGGGGAGTCCCAAACCCCGCTTTTGGTTACTTCCTAGGCTAATTTAATGGACTTCTGTTTATATTTACAGCTAGATTTCCAGTGTAGACCATGATAGAAACAGTTCCTCGTTAGTGATATTTAAAAGGATTGCAGCTTTTAATTTGAACTACAATGCGTTTTAATACTGGAAACTAAGCCCAATAGTGAAATAAATACGCAGCCCACCATTTGTCGGCGTCCATTTACGTGTTTCGTGTTATACGTTTGCTCTACAATGTGTTCCTCATAGCGAGTTGAAGTCATACCAAACTAATTCAATCACAACTTTTAAAACAGTTCTCACGCACTCAATAATATACCAAAGGTTTTTTTGTTAATAATGTCTTTTATCCAGATTTTAATGATTGATTTATAAAACATTTTAAATCATCGACCCAAAAAATGGGACCCAAATTGAATCGTGGTCGTATAAATGCAGGCGCAAAACCAAAGCACCCTAAAGCGACGTTTAAAATGTCAATCATGATGAAAGATAAAATTTCTTCCTTCGGTTGAATTTAGTCGTTTTAAACAACGTTTTGACTTATAGTTCGAAAAGAGAAACCTTTAAAAATAACCCATATCCATACTCGGATATTTATTCTAATCCTTTTCATTCGAAAACTGTTAATACCAAAAAGGATATATAGAATGAATAAAAACAATGCAAATGTAATTTTGGTGAAAAAACGAAGATAAGGATTTTTTTTAAATAATTGATGTTTTATAATCATGTCTTTAAACTGAAAAAATTTAATATCTGTACTTCGGTCATTCCATTTTGTTCTCTTATCATTTACGTTTTCTATTCTTTGTCCACGAAGACATTTTTATTAATCTAATGCGTCTCTATAACAAGAATTATTTAATCCGTAATCAACAATCATGCCAACATGGCGTAAAATATCCTTTCCCAAAATACAATGATAATTAATCCCGGAAACATAAACAGCCTGGAATTCGACCTGTTTCCGGGGCAAACAAAAAGGAAGGGTAACCGCTCCATAGGTGGCTAGCAAACTGCCGTCTGGTTGTCTGAGAGCTAAGAGGGATATATTAATTGTGGGATAGCCTAAAATTTCTAAAATAGGTTTTAAATCTCTATGAAGCACTGTATGTTTGGAACCACCATCTACCAAAGCCATGCACGGAAGGGTTCCAAGAAAAATGTCCAAGAAGTCCTGGGACTCTGATCTAAAGGCGGTGGGTGTAGGGCCTAGTACAGTGGTGTTTTCCGTGCTGGCGGTGTCCTCATTTAATTTTATTGCTGCGCAGGCTGGCTCCGCATCTCGCTGGCGCCAGCCGGACTCGCGTTTCCCTGATTGTTATTAGGCACCGGCCTATAGGTTTCAGGCGCGCAATAATTAATTTGGGCCCTCAAATTTGGGCAATCAGGACGAACATGTCCGGAAACTCCACATTCCATGCAAATGGGAACAAAAGGCCTAATATTACTAGGGGTAGCTACGACTTTTGGATAAGTTTGCCAATTATTTGACCGATTATACGGCGGGGGAAAATTGTTTCGGTTGAAATTAGGAGGAGGATATCGGTGAAGTGTTGGTGGATGATATTGGGTGACATTGTGAGGATTAAATCGATTGGAATTAGTGAAAGTGGAGGTTCTAAACTCTTTTTGCGGCCACTGATTAGAATTCTGACCATTGGTGGGCTTTGGGGTGCTAGCAACATGGGTAGGCTGAACCGCTGGAGGGGGGTTTGTACTACGTTTCTGTTTATTCACAGATCTTTCTACACCTGCAGCATCATCCAATAATTCTCTAAGGGTTGAATAAACCTTGGTTTCCAAATAGGGCTTAATATCATCCCTCATATTCCTAAACACATATTTAATATATTTTCGCTCATCCAGCGGTTTCACTAATTGACTACATAACTTAACGATAGCCTCCGCATATTCGTGAACCGATTTCTGGGATCTTTGAACCCGATCCGTTATTTTACCTTTAACGTGTATGTCATTTTCTTTCCTTTCAAATCGGGTTCGAAGGGCCGTTTCGAACTCATCAATCGTAACAAAAGGGACATTATCAATAACATTGCTAAACCAATCGAGCGCAGGTCCCGTCAACATAGTCGGGACCCATTGTTGAACAAAAATAGACTCTGGAACATTATACGTAACCCTCATTTGTTTAATTCTACGTAAAAATAATTTTGGACCAGAATCGGTCGGATTACCGGCATAAGTCGGGGCAGGTAAGGGATTTGAAAACATAAAAGGAGTGGTGGGGGATAATACATAGGCTGCGAGGGGGGAACTACGCTTACATTTGAAGCGACCGACGCATTACTGACACTACCACCTAAGGGTGGAATTGACGGAGCTGAATGAACGCTACTGTGAGAGGTATTTTGGGGTAAAACGCCAACGGGGGGTGGCAAGACGGGAGGCACCCCTTGACTTCCAGCGGGCATTGCAGATAAATTTGTAGATAAGGGTTGAGAAGAAATGGCATGGGACTTCGTAGGAATACTCTGATTTATCGAGAGATTCTGAATGTTAGCTACCGTGGCTGCTAATTGTTGCTTCTGCATCGCTAGCTGTTGATTATTAGCAACTAATTGTTGGTTTTGAGTTGATAAAGTATTAAGCTGGTTCAAAATTTGAGTTAATACATCTCCCGGAATCGTTACCGGCGTGGTAACATTATGCGACGGTAACGTCGCAGACAAATTAATATTTGGGACATGGGTCGTTCCTGAACTATGGGTAGAAACGCTACCTCCCAAAGGGTTATTGCTCGCATTGTTAGCACTTGCCATGTTAGCCTGATTAAATAAGGGTACTCCAGCTGGAGTATTTGACCTCACTGGCGAAGGAGATCGAGTCAGAGAATTTCTATGGCTCATATTTGTTGCCTTGTTTTTAGAAGCACCTCTTTTGGCTCTGTTAGTAAGGTTAGGCAAGGATATTCTTCGTGAATTTCGGGTCGCTAAACGGGCCGCACGAAGTTTGTTGCTATAGGCGATGAATTTTTTATCACGTCTATTACTCATATGGGATAATTAGCAAACCGAAACAAAATAAAAACAAATTCCTTTTCGTTTAATTAAATATCAATTATTCAAAACAATGGTTTGACTATTAAACATAAGGGGTTGGAAATTGACAAAAATAAATTATAAAGGGAATCAATAGTAATCTTAGCTATAACCCTGGAAAGGCCAAAATAAAAATAATAATCATATTAATAATAAAAAAAATAATATTGCAAAATCCACACTAGCGTCTAGCACGGGAAATCAATAATAGTAATCTACTTAATCGTGTAAACGAGCCCCAAAAATTCATATAAGGCACAAACGTGCTAAAACAGCAGGCTACCAGGGCAAATTTTGAGATACTTTAAAAAATTAAGGGTTGTCAATTCATTTCTTACGTTAGTAACTTCTAGGTCCTATGACCAGGCATGCACAATACTTTTGCATAATATACTTTAGTTAATAACATCTCGGACGGACCCCCATTTTGTAGCGAGAGGGGGAGATTTTTATCTTATATTTGAAAAGAAACTTGTAATGAAAGTGTCCCTCCACGTTACAAAGCAAATCCTACGCTGGATTTGGTCCGGGTCTTTCGCTAACCTTCACTATTGGGGGTTGCGAGTCCAAAGAGAGAGTAGGTGTCTAGGGGAATTATGATGGTCACTTTGTTGTCTAGGGGATTTCGATTTTAATAAAGGTAGACTCGGGAAAGAAACGATACTGGTTATATTTAAATAATGCAATATTATTTATTAAATCGGTTGTTCAGGAAGTTAAACGAAACTTGCTTTAGGAGCATTTTAAGAAACAAAATATTATAAATGGAACAACAATTAATTACCGCGAAACGCGTACTTGAAATTAGACATTTAATATTTTATTTCAGTATTTAATCAATTATTTATTTAGTTTAATTTTAGTTTAAGCACTAATTACCAGAGTAATGTTTTTATAACTTTTAAATTAATTTACCAGAGTTTTTAAATGAAAATAATAAATAAGGCCATGGCCATGGCACTTAAGTGATTGGCGGAGTCCGTTATTTGCAAAGTCCGGGGACTTTCATGGTGCTTTTCGCCGGCACCCAGAGCTCGACCAGTTGCCTCGGTCGGGAAGGGTTAAGGTCTTGTTACCTTCGGGTCAAAAAGAGATCTCTCTTCTTCTGTGTAACACGGTGGTTTTTACCATATCTTTCTTTTGGGGGTTAAAGGCTAATGCCAATCCAAATCGAGAAAGTCCGAAAACACGTGGTTTGTGTCCATTCCCATTGGTGAACGTTAGAGCAGCGTCACTTTGTCCATCCCATCTTTATGATACCGTTGTTAGCTCCACGGCTTTTTAGTTTTTTAAAAGATAGGTGTACCGCGCACCAATTCCGAGAATCCTTAATTGCATCCTTAGAGCCATGCCGCGAAAAGGTCAGCCAACGTTGACAATTTACAGCACCAATTGTCAAGGGCGAAGGGAACCCTTGCCCGCAATAAAAATTAAGTAGTTGAAGGAGAGTGCCTGTCCAGCAGGGCTTTCTTTCACTTCGAACTACTGGCGGCATATCTTTCACGCCACTTTTGATGTTTGGCGCGACCACCAACACACATATATATATTGGTATTTTCAACTCTGGTAATGGTTCTTAAATTTTTAAAAGTAAACCTCTGGTAATGGGTTTAAGATAAGACCTCATACTGCGTTTAATGTATAAGGGTGGTTTTTTGATTCGATGTAACTTTTTTCCTATCATGGTTACTGCTTTGAAAAAATTCCACTGAACTAAAATTCGGACCCTTAATATGTGGTTAAAATTTCAAAGAGATCCCTCTATTAGTTTTCTTCATAGAAAATAAAGTCGCTAAGGGTGGTTTTCATTTCCATAAAAAAATTAAGACATTTTGGCAAAAAAAGGGAAATTTTCCCTTAGGAATAACATGGGAAATGTTTGCTGTGATGGCCAAATTGACTCGAGCATTTTTTGAAGACTATTTATTCGATAGGTCGGAAAATGGTTTTAAATGAAAGGTTGAACATTTTTCTGGTGCCTTTCGAAGTTTTATTGAAAACAATTAATATTAAGTATTACTTTTTGTATTTTAAGCACATACTTAAACTTACGACCTTATATTCTGTTGGACTTACGTGGTTTAATCCTAGCTAAAATCATAGAGAAACGTACTGTTGGACTTACGCTGTTTTACTGCTAATAGAGCGACTGAGCGAAGATTTTTGTTTAGACAACGCGTGTGGCTATGCCGAGCTTAAGGCGAATTTTTTAACTTTTCACATAAAAGAAGGGGTTAATTCGTCCTCATTTTATTTTAATTTCGTAAGTTAAACCTTATTATAATTTAATACAAAAGAATTTAAATTTAGGATTTAGCCGATAATTTTTAAATTGACTGATTTCACTAAGCCTCGGTCAAAATTTAAATACAGCTGATTGTATGTAGAGACTAGAGACCAATTGGCCGTGTAGCGTACGTTTTAAGGTGTTTCACCTGGTGCCATCGGCCCACGATAGCCGCTAATTAGGTAATTTGTTTAAATTAAATCAATTTTTGTTGTTTAAAGTAGATTAATGCAAAAGACGCACAAGGGTTCGTTCCCTGGTTTTTGACTGTTGCCACCAGCCAACAGTTACCGCTACGAAGATACGTTTTTTACTGGTAAAATAAATGATAGATTCAATCACACTATCACTAAACCCTGTCACCAAATCATACAATATTTTTAAATGACGCTTTTCCAATAATTCTTATAGGTTAACAATTTAAATTTTAATTATTTAGTGCTTATTCTAACATAACCTGAAAACAGTAAACAATGGCCATTTTTCCAACGATAACTGTGCAGATTATATTTGGTGCCACCGATAACCACTATGTAGATCATTTTATTGGTTTAAATTAATGGTAATATAATTGAATAATTAAACACACGATCACTAAACCCTGTCAACAAACCAACCAATGTTTTTTATCCCGGCTCTTGCAATCATTTTTTTTAGGTAACAGTTGCGTTTTTAAGTACTATTTATAACCGCTATTTGGAATAAACCTTTTTGTTTAAATTTGATACATTTTTGATGTGTAAAGTAGATTAATTCAAACTACGCAGAAGAGTTCATTCCCTGGTTTCTAGACAAGGGTTACCGCTACGAAGATATGTTTTTTGCTGGTAAAATAAATGATAGATTCAATTCAATCACACTATCACTAATCCCTGTCTCCAAATCAATATTTTTAATTCAGCCTCTTCCAAGCGCGAAATTACAAATTACAGTGTGTTAATTAATTAATATAAATTTTGGATAAATATGTAACACACTATCATTATTAAATTTCTGAAGAGAGGAAAAAAGGTTGAAATTAATTTTTTTAAATTTAAAAAGCAAATTTGGCTCGGAAAAAACCCAGCGCCAGAAGCCTGGCTTATAAAATTTTCACAAGATGATTCGTTCAAGAATGTGTAGAAATAAGTCGCATAGAAGTAATGAATATTTCACCTAAGTCAGCTGACTTGGCCAGGCAGGGCATAGCCCACTCGATCCATGCTCACGGACGCTGCTCTGCATCTTGCGTAGTGTTACGCGTGATCGAGTGGGCTATGGGCAGGGTAAACAAATACGGGGCTGCCAGGCTGTCTCTTACACAATAATGATACAGGGCAAATGACTTGTTTGAAAATAAAACCATGGGACCACAAAGAAAATGCAAAGGTAACCAGAGTCCAGACATTAACTCAAAAAGTTTAATTGTTCAATTCCTAAGTTTAGCAGACGACGTGGTCAAATATTATTATATAGCGCGAGCAGCTTGCGTCCATGAGCGCGGATCGAGTGGGCTATGCTTGCAGGAAGAAACTTTGTCTCAGTTACACCAAAGAGAATATAGGGGAGGAGTTGAAGATCCCCCGCTCCACAAGGCTAAATTACATTGTTGCCCCTAAATTATACTAGCGGTACGAGGGAGTTTCCGGCTCAGTCGCGCCACCTACGATACCGTTAAATGTCTCAAACGGAAATGCCTCGGTACTGCGCATTGAAGATGCGCGGTAGAAAAGAGCAACAAGATTTTCCCCTCTTTCCACTCCTCCCCTATATTCTCTTTGGTTACACCTTGTATTGGAAACCCCCATACCTATAGCGTTGCCTGTGTACCCCCGCCTACGGCACCGTAGTCCTCCCAGCATCCTCAGCGGTTAGGTAGGGTCGTACTGGATGAAATTGTAAAGGGCGCCCCCTCTATCTTAAAATTAGAAGCTAGCTCTCATACAAATAAAATGGCGCTACGCGGCAGCACTTAGCAATCGCCTACTGAAGGGTAGGGGCGTGCGCGAGGTACATTGGGAGAGATACGGTGCCGTAGGTCGCCCATCTTCATTTGCAATCCATCTCAATTCCCTTATCCCTGGTTACACTGCTACAACGAAAACCAAATACCAGCAACATAAGTCCAAGCCAGTCATCTGAAAGACTCAAAACGATGACTCTGATTCTTCTGAATTTGAAATATCAGTAGAAATGATTCTAGATAATCCTCAGAGTTATTTTAAATATTTTAATGCTCAAAGCCAGGGGATAAGGAAAGGCCAAAATAATTTTATTATGAAAATTTGATGTTTTCAGTAATAAATTAATCTCATTGGTGATAACTGATTAACTGGTACCTGAAAGCATTAGTCACTAACTTGCAATATTAGGTCCCTTATGCTTACGCTCCCCTATATTTATGTTTGTGCTTAGTGCAGATTTTAAAAATGCCACAGTTTCTTAACAATCTTAATTAAAATGAAGACTGAAGGAACAGATATTAATAAAAAATGTCTTCGTGGACAAAGACTTGAAAAAGTAAATGATAAGAGAACAAAATGGAATGACCGAAGTAACAGATATTAAACTTTTTCTTTAAAGACATGATTATAAAACATCAATCATTTGAAAAAAAAATACTTATCTTCGTTTTTTTCACCAAAATTACATTTGCCCAAAAATTTTGTATCATTAAATTTTCCATTCTTTTCAAAATGGTTCGTGTCAAAGATTTACTATATAACAGAAACATGCGACATCGTTTATATTTACAGCTAGATTTCCAGTGTAGACCATGATAGAATCAGTTCCTCGTTAGTGATATTTAAAAGGATTGCAGCTTTTAATTTGAACTACAATACGTTATAATACTGGAACTAAGCCCAATAGTGAAATAAATACACAGCCCACCATTTGTCGGTGTCCATTTACGTGTTTCGTGTTATACGTTTGCTCATAAATAGCAAGTCGAAGTCATACCAAACTAATTCAATCACAACTTTTAAAACAGTTCTCACGCACTCAATAATATACCAAAAGTTTTTTTGTTAATAATATCTTTTATCCAAATTTTAATGATTGATTTATAAAACATTTTAAATCATCGACCCAAAAAATGGGACCCAATCGAATCGTGGTCGTATAAATGCAGGCGCAAAACCATAGCACCCTAAAGCGACGTTTAAAATGTCAATCATGATGAAAGATAAAAATTTCTTCCTTCGGTTGAATTTAGTCGTTTTAAACAACGTTTTGCCTTATAGTTCGAAAAGAGAAACCTTTAAAAATAACCCATATCCATACTCGGATATTTATTCTAATCCTTTTCATACGAAAACTGTTAATACCAAAAAGGATGTATAGAATGAATAAAAACAATGCAAATGTAATTTTGGTGAAAAAACGAAGATAAGGATTTTTTTTTAAATAATTGATGTTTTATAATCATGTCTTTAAACTGAAAAAATTTAATATCTGTACTTCGGTCATTCCATTTTGTTCTCTTATCATTTACGTTTTCTATTCTTTGTCCACGAAGACATTTTTATTAATCTAATGCGTCTCTATAACAAGAATTATTTAATCCGTAATCAACAATCATGCCAACATGGCGTAAAATATCCTTTCCCAAAATACAATGATAATTAATCCCGGAAACATAAACAGCCTGGAATTCGACCTGTTTCCGGGGCAAACAAAAAGGAAGGGTAACCGCTCCATAGGTGGCTAGCAAACTGCCGTCTGGTTGTCTGAGAGCTAAGAGGGATGTATTAATTGTGGGATAGCCTAAAATTTCTAAAATAGGTTTTAAATCTCTATGAAGCACTGTATGTTTGGAACCACCATCTACCAAAGCCATGCACGGAAGGGTTCCAAGAAAAATGTCCAAGAAGTCCTGGGACTCTGAACTAAAGGCGGTGGGTGTAGGGCCTAGTACAGTGGTGTTTTCCGTGCTGGCGGTGTCCTCATTTAATTTTATTGCTGCGCAGGCTGGCTCCGCATCTCGCTGGCGCCAGCCGGACTCGCGTTTCCCTGATTGTTATTAGGCACCGGCCTATAGGTTTCAGGCGCGCAATAATTGTTTTGGGCCCTCAAATTTGGGCAATCAGGACGAACATGTCCGGAAACTCCACATTCCATGCAAATGGGAACAAAAGGCCTAATATTACTAGGGGTAGCTACGACCTTTGGATAAGTTTGCCAATTATTTGACCGATTATACGGCGGGGGAAAATTGTTTCGGTTGAAATTAGGAGGAGGATATCGGTGAAGTGTTGGTGGATGATATTGGGTGACATTGTGAGGATTAAATCGATTGGAATTAGTGAAAGTGGAGGTTCTAAACTCTTTTTGCGGCCACTGATTAGAATTCTGACCATTGGTGGGCTTTGGGGTGCTAGCAACATGGGTAGGCTGAACCGCTGGAGGGGGGTTTGTACTACGTTTCTGTTTATTCACAGATCTTTCTACACCTGCAGCATCATCCAATAATTCTCTAAGGGTTGAATAAACCTTGGTTTCCAAATAGGGCTTAATATCATCCCTCATATTCCTAAACACATATTTAATATATTTTCGCTCATCCAGCGGTTTCACTAATAGACTACATAACTTAACGATAGCCTCCGCATATTCGTGAACCGATTTCTGGGATCTTTGAACCCGATCCGTTATTTTACCTTTAACGTGTATGTCATTTTCTTTCCTTTCAAATCGGGTTCGAAGGGCCGTTTCGAACTCATCAATCGTAACAAAAGGGACATTATCAATAACATTGCTAAACCAATCGAGCGCAGGTCCCGTCAACATAGTCGGGACCCATTGTTGAACAAAAATAGACTCTGGAACATTATACGTAACCCTCATTTGTTTAATTCTACGTGAAAATAATTTTGGACCAGAATCGGTCGGATTACCGGCATAAGTCGGGGCAGGTAAGGGATTTGAAAACATAAAAAAAGTGGTGGGGGACAATACATAGGCTGCGAGGGGGGAACTACGCTTACATTTGAAGCGACCGACGTATTACTGACACTACCACCTAAGGGTGGAATTGACGGAGCTGAATGAACGCTACTGTGAGAGGTATTTTGGGGTAAAACGCCAACGGGGGGTGGCAAGACGGGAGGCACCCCTTGACTTCCAGCGGGCATTGCAGATAAATTTGTAGATAAGGGTTGAGAAGAAATGGCATGGGACTTCGTAGGAATACTCTGATTTATCGAGAGATTCTGAATGTTAGCTACCGTGGCTGCTAATTGTTGCTTCTGCATCGCTAGCTGTTGATTATTAGCAACTAATTGTTGGTTTTGAGTTGATAAAATATTAAGCTGGTTCAAAATTTGAGTTAATACATCTCCCGGAATCGTTACCGGCGTGGTAACATTATGCGACGGTAACGTCGCAGACAAATTAATATTTGGGACATGGGTCGTTCCTGAACTATGGGTAGAAACGCTACCTCCCAAAGGGTTATTGCTCGCATTGTTAGCACTTGCCATGTTAGCCTGATTAAATAAGGGTACTCCAGCTGGAGTATTTGACCTCACTGGCGAAGGAGATCGAGTCAGAGAATTTCTATGGCTCATATTTGTTGCCTTGTTTTTAGAAGCACCTCTTTTGGCTCTGTTAGTAAGGTTAGGCAAGGATATTCTTCGTGAATTTCGGGTCGCTAAACGGGCCGCACGAAGTTTGTTGCTATACGCGATGAATTCTTTATCACGTCTATTACTCATATGGGATAATTAGCAAACCGAAACAAAATAAAAACAAATTCCTTTTCGTTTAATTAAATATCAATTATTCAAAACAATGGTTTGACTATTAAACATAAGGGGTTGGAAATTGACAAAAATAAATTATAAAGGGAATCAATAGTAATCTTAGCTATAACCCTGGAAAGGCCAAAATAAAAATAATAATCATATTAATAATAAAAAAAATAATATTGCAAAATCCACACTAGGGTCTAGCACGGGAAATCAATAATAGTAATCTACTTAATCGTGTAAACGAGCCCCAAAAATTCATATAAGGCACAAACGTGCTAAAACAGCAGGCTACCAGGGCAAATTTTGAGATACTTTAAAAAATTAAGGGTTGTCAATTCATTTCTTACGTTAGTAACTTCTAGGTCCTATGACCAGGCATGCACAATACTTTTGCATAATATACTTTAGTTAATAACATCCCGGACGGACCCCCATTTTGTAGCGAGAGGGGGAGATTTTTATCTTATATTTGAAAAGAAACTTGTAATGAAAGTGTCCCTCCACGTTACAAAGCAAATCCTACGCTGGATTTGGTCCGGGTCTTTCGCTAACCTTCACTATTGGGGGTTGCGAGTCCAAAGAGAGAGTAGGTGTCTAGGGGAATTATGATGGTCACTTTGTTGTCTAGGGGATTTCGATTTTGATAAAGGTAGACTCGGGAAAGAAACGATACTGGTTATATTTAAATAATGCAATATTATTTATTAAATCGGTTGTTCAGGAAGTTAAACGAAACTTGCTTTAGGAGCAATTTAAGAAACAAAATATTATAAATGGAACAACAATTAATTACCGCGAAACGCGTACTTGAAATTAGACATTTAATATTTTATTTCAGTATTTAATCAATTATTTATTTAGTTTAATTTTAGTTTAAGCACTAATTACCAGAGTAATGTTTTTATAACTTTTAAATTAATTTACCAGAGTTTTTAAATGAAAATAATAAATAAGGCCATGGCCATGGCACTTAAGTGATTGGCGGAGTCCGTTATTTGCAAAGTCCGGGGACTTTCATGGTGCTTTTCGCCGGCACCCAGAGCTCGACCAGTTGCCTCGGTCGGGAAGGGTTAAGGTCTTGTTACCTTCGGGTCAAAAAGAGATCTCTCTTCTTCTGTGTAACACGGTGGTTTTTACCATATCTTTCTTTTGGGGGTTAAAGGCTAATGCCAATCCAAATCGAGAAAGTCCGAAAACACGTGGTTTGTGTCCATTCCCATTGGTGAACGTTAGAGCAGCGTCACTTTGTCCATCCCATCTTTATGATACCGTTGTTAGCTCCACGGCTTTTTAGTTTTTTAAAAGATAGGTGTACCGCGCACCAATTCCGAGAATCCTTAATTGCATCCTTAGAGCCATGCCGCGAAAAGGTCAGCCAACGATGACAATTTACAGCACCAATTGTCAAGGGCGAAGGGAACCCTTGCCCGCAATAAAAATTAAGTAGTTGAAGGAGAGTGCCTGTCCAGCAGGGCTTTCTTTCACTTCGAACTACTGGCGGCATGTCTTTTACGCCACTTTTGATGTTTGGCGCGACCACCAACACACATATATATATTGGTATTTTCAACTCTGGTAATGGTTCTTAAATTTTTAAAAGTAAACCTCTGGTAATGGGTTTTAAGATAAGCTTATGTACAGAAATATATTTTTAACTCTGGTTGTAAATCTTATTAGTATATAATGTAAAAGTGAAACTTTTTCGTATCGTATCTTTCCAAAGAGTTATTGATTGATATCGCATATGGGGAAAAGCAGTTATATAGTTATAGGGATGGTAGGTAGCTTTTGAACTCGTTACTCCCCGTCGACAAAGGTTTCGCGAGTATAGAAAGAACCCTAATTGGCAAAATTCTACAAAATTACTAAATTTCAGTCGAGGTTCACGTTTTCACGTTACATTGTTTAACATATGGAAGAAGACGTCTATAACGTAAGCGTATTCAGTTACTCTGAAAAGGTAAGTTATCAATATCTGAAAACGTCGTGAATTCTTATGTCGAATAGAGTTTTTGAGGTTGAACAAATTACGCATTGAGATTGCGTGTCTTCCGATTCGTTCCAGACTTTAGTTGTGGTCTTTATATTCAATATACATATATATATATCTGAATGAATTTGTAGATTTAAAATTTAATTTATAATAAATTTTAATTTCCTAGCCGCTTTGGGATTCACCTAAACGTCTACAAAATGATTTATTACGTTTTTGAAAACACTAAACGTCTCCGGTAAAGCATGCCAGGTAACCGTTATCCAAGAGCAAATACAGGTGGAGTACAATTCTCAGGGTCTGTTAAAAATTCCCTTGAATACGCGTCTAAGCAAAAACAAATTTCATTTTGTCCCTACACTTAAAGAAATTACAGCAAAATTTTAAAATGTAAAACGATAGCAAAAACGAAAACAAGATAGACTAGCAGGAATGAAGTTCGCTGCTTTATCATATTTAAGTCTATAATTAAATTAAATTAATTTTCAATGATTAAATGCCATTAATTTAACGGTTTGTTGCGTATGTAATTTACGGTTAATCTTCTCCAAAAAAAGGTTATCATGCACTCAATAATTACTGCCGCTCTCTTAAATTAGTCTTCATACTGACTTAAATGTATAAGGAAGGTTCTTTGATTGTATGTAGCTTTTAGCCAAATCGTATATATACGCTGAGGCTATTAGTTGGTCCCGCGAGCCTGTGGTGGGTGTGGTGGTCGTACTAGTTTTCGCGATTTGGAATGTGGGTACAGTTACCCAAAGAAAAGGTTATTTTATTCCTTTGGCGAATGTGAGAGAATTGTGGTGAGGTGATATTTTTCGTTCGTGTATTTTAAAAGAATAGGGATTATTCAGTAAGTATAAGCATTGCATATAATTGTACAGGTAAGGTTAAGATTGTTAATTGTGGTTTACGTTTGCTCGAAATATTTAAAGCGAGAGAGAGAGGATTTTAGTATTGGTTTAATTTAAATAGGTTTAATACTCCCTATAAAATTCCAGTCACACGTAGACAATAAGGGTTTCACGCTTTCAATTAAGTAAAAAAATTCAGTAATAATTTTAAAACAGCGCATTGAGGGCTATTCACTCAATTTTTCAGTACTCCTTTTAAGTATGAAACTGTGGCTGCTATTACGAGCCCTTGGGTCGTCTTGTTTGTATTAACTTGTTGTATTAACTGTTTTGTAAACATTCCACAGAACTACACTTCGGGTCCTCAATATGTGGTTACATTTTCAAAGAAATCCATTTAACCGTTTATTTTGTAAAAATAAAGTTGCTAAGGGCGGTTTTCATAAGCATAAAATTAATCCGCCCATTTGACGAAAAAGTCGAAATTTTTCCATAGAAATAACACGGGAAAACATTTTACAAATAACCAGTTTGTTCAAGCGGTTGTGAAAAAACTATACGTTTGTCTGATTTGAAAATGGTATTAAACGAAACACTCATATTTAGATTTTCTGCTTTTCAATTTTCATTGATTAAATTTAAATTTAAGTTAGTTTAATTTTTAATTTTCCAAACTATTCCAATCTATTCCAATCTGCGATATTTTAGCATGGATATTCGCTGTAAAGAGTCAGTTTATGATTTTAACACCCTTAAAGCTATTTGGTCTAATTTTCGAGGTGGTTGTAAAATAAGGTACCCAGCCTTGTGCGATGTAACAAGTTAAGTTGGAAAGGACTCTCACACTAATAAAAGAAGTGACCAGATGAGCGATTACTGGTAATTAAGTTACAAGACGACCGATTACTGGTAATTAAGTTACAAAACGACCGATTACTGGTAATTAAGTTACCAGACGACCGATTACTGGTAATTAAGTTACCAGACGACCGATTACTTGTAATTAAGTTACCAGACGACCGATTACTGGTAAATAAGTTACCAGACGACCGATTACTGGTAAATAAGTTACCAGACGACCGATTACTGGTAATTAAGTTACCAGACGACCGATTACTGGTAATTAAGTTACCAGACGACCGATGACTGGTAATTAAGTTACCAGACGACCGATGACTGGTAATTAAGTTACCAGACGACCGATGACTGGTAATTAAGTTACCAGACGACCGATGACTGGTAATTAAGTTACCAGACGACCGATGACTGGTAATTAAGTTACCAGACGACCGATGACTGGTAATTAAGTTACCAGACGACCGATGACTGGTAATTAAGTTACCAGACGACCGATGACTGGTAATTAAGTTACCAGACGACCGATGACTGGTAATTAAGTTACCAGACGACCGATGACTAGTAATTAAGTTACCAGACGACCTATGACTGGTAATTAAGTTACCAGACGACCGATTACTGGCAATTAAGTTACCAGACGACCGATTACTAGTAATTACATGTCTTCGAAAGTGAAAATTTGAATATCTTTTACTTCAGGCAATTAATTTTCTACACATAACTTTTACAATTCCTTTTTTTTCCTTAATGACAGTTTTTGATAATTTATTTTATATAGTTGTAATCGGTTTTTAGCTACGAGTGTGAAAGACATTCATTATGATGAGTGTTTGTGTATATATGTTTGTGGTTAGTCTGTGGATGTTGGATAGACGAAAAGTCCTTTTTAGCAGGTCTGGTAAGATATTAATGTACCCCAACTGTTGGGACATCATGAATATTACCTTAGCGAAAGAGAAAACATGAATAATGTGCTACATTAGCTCATACGAAAATAACACGCCTTCCCCACCTATAACCACACGTAGTTAATACGGAGATTGTATTTGCGTGACTTTTCTTTTACGGTTCCCATTTTACCATCACTTCGAAAAATATTTCTACGATATGTCTATGGGAAAATTTAGTCTTTCTCACCAAAAAGTCGGATAAATTTTATCGTATCTAAATTCACCCTTGGAAAACATGATTTTAGATGAAATTGGTTTTATATTGAAATTTGTTCAAGGTTTATAGTTTGGTACTCCTCCCCCTTGGTTTGCTCTTGGTGTTGTAAAATACGATTTCATAAATGAGCTTATATTTTAAGGTACATACACGTGAAAGGGAAAACTAACGCTTCCTTTGAGGTTTGTCACTATAAATAAAACATTTTAGCCCTAAGTTTTGAAATAAGTGCCCCACCCTCGGTTTTATTGAGTGCTATTCAAGTTGCCAAGCAGATCTATTCCACACAAGAGAGGAAAATTTGAAAATTTGCACATCTCCCGCTGCACAGGCTGTCTTTAACCTCTGGCAAATCTCGCTAGGAGAATACAGTGTGGAAGACATCAGAGTAACACCTACCTTTGTGGAAAACCCCCAAAACCCCTGACGGACTACTTCACTGCAGTACATTTTTGAGCTCGTATACAGGGTATGACATGTGTCATTGTATGCAAATGAGAACGTGCAACAAGTATCATAGTGAATATCGTTTAATGATACGCACTTTGAAACGTTTAAGACCTTCGATTAAGCTTGGGAAATAAGGCATCACACTACAAATTAAAGGGCTGTTTGGTAAACCTATCAGCGTAAATGTTCGATGTGCCTACCGTCGTGGTGTAGGCACTCTTCAAGACGATTGTCCAATTTTTACGTTTTCTAGCATTTGAGGAGTGAAAGCATAAGGTGAATCCTTATGCTTTGGCCTACTTAGATAAGGAATCCATACGAGGTTACGAAGGTCAGAATTATCCGCGGCACTGAGAATTCGGCACATTTTTCAATCAAACGTACGCGTCGTTACTAGCAGCTTAGTTCGTATAAACGTTGTAAGTCCTGTGTCGTAGACGAATGGCAGCCTAGTCCAACCGAGAAAAATTGGGCATGATGTTTATTTTGGGTGAATGTCGCGGTAACGTTCAACAAGCGGCATTGCTTAATGCCGAACGCTTCCCACACCGACGAAGGCCGGTTCGAAGAACCTTCACGAACATTAGAGACAACCTACGAGATTTCGGGAGTTTCGTCGTGCAATTGGTAATCATGATAGGGAAGTCGACATTCTAGCACGTTTTGAAGCCAATCCTCATACTTTTAGAGCGGTCGGAGAAGAGGTTGGTCTAAGCCATTCAACCGGTCTTGACATTTTACATCGGCATCACTACCGGCCCTATCATATCCACCTCCATCAAGCCTTAACGGACGACGACTACCTAAGACGTCAAGACTTCTGACTTACCATGCGCGAGCTAATTGAAGCCGATCCATTGTTCTTAAGAAAGGTTCTTTTTTCTGATGAGGCGACATTTCACAGGGATGGTACGGTAAACCGACATAACTTACATTACTGGACCCAACGAAATCCATACTGGTTACGGCAACATTACCATCAAATTCGATGGAAGATAAATGTTTGGTGTGGCATTCTGGGGTACAGAATCATCGGACCTTTCTTATTCGAGGACAACATTACTGGTGACAGGTATTTGCACTTCCCGCGCCACAAGTTTAGTGATGCGATAGATGCTTTACCATTAGCAGTGATGCGGGACCTGTCGTTCCAGCAGGATGGTGCGCCACCACATTGGGCGGTCAAATTTCACCAATGGCTAACTGAGCACTTTCCAAACCGTTGGATCGGTAGAGATGGACCAATTCCGTGGCCAGAAAGATCCCCTGACTTAACCCCACTTGATTTGTTCTTATGGGGATATGTTAAGGGGGAGGTGTATGCAACAGAACCTTTAAATGTAGACGACTTGAAGGCCAGAATTCGAAGCGCAATTTAACGAATCACTCCTCAAATGCTTGAAAACGTAAAAAATGGACAATCGTCTTGAAGAGTGCCTACACCACGACGGTAGGCACATCGAACATTTACGCTGATGGGTTTACCAAACAGCCCTTTAATTTTTAGTGTGATGCCTTAGTTCCTAAGCTTAATCGTAGGTCTTTAACGTTTCAATGTGCGTATCATTAAACGATATTCACTATGATACTTGTTGCACGTTCTCATTTGCATAAAATGACACATGTCACACCCTGTATACGAGCTTGAAAATGTACTGCAGTGAAGTAGTCCGTGAGGGGTTTTGGGGGTTTCCCACAAAGGTAGGTGTTACTCTGATCTCTTCCACACTGTATGTAACCAGAGCGCGATAATGATGTCGAAATTGCAACAAGCAACGCCTTGACTAAAAACTTACGATCAAATATTGTACTTACGTGTAAAGTAACTAACTAGTTCGTTAGCGACAAAACAATTTGACCCTCAAAGTTTAAATAAGTAAATTCAGAAGAAAATTGTACTATTTTCTTCTGCCACTAAAAAACATAACAAATGTGACGTAGTAGCGTGTTAGATCGTGTTCCATTGACTAAACGTTCTCCGCCAAAACTCGTCGAGGGCGGTGAAATCTTCTCAACCTGAGAGCACTCTGTTTTCTTGACAAGGCCTATTTAAAATGGATGGTCGAGCTTTGCTTAGAAATTCAGAGTAAAAATGGTCGAGAATACATTTCCGGCAACATGAAAATCGTTTAAAAGCGAGGCCTTATTTTTCATTAACCTTTTTTCATTTCACTGTATAATTTTAAAGCGAATGAGTTCAACTTTTTTCAACCCTTCATGCTCCCATTAAGGGCCAACTGCAAACTGTTTTTCTCATACGCATTTCCAGAAAGCGGACCTGGTAGCAATGCCAATGAAATACGAATTTGGAATGCGAACCCAATTGTCCTCAAAATTCACAGTGCCATTCATGTACGCCAATCAAAGATTAGTGTCTGCCAAAACGTTGACGTTCAACGCTGCTCCAGTCGGAGCCTTTGACGATTTAAAAACTATTTCCATTGGTGTAAGTATAGAGAGTACGACGTAAATAACCGTAATTTTACAAATTTTACCGGTAAATTACGTAAATTACCACGATAATAAGCCTGTTTTAATATAAAATACCACAAATTACGGTTATTTTTGTTATTCCATAATTTTAATCGCTAACTTACAGGTAATTTTGCTAGGTGTGGTTATGTAAGCGGACCTTGCTTTGCACTGATGATCTGTACGTGTATTTGTTTGTGTGTTTGTGGCCGGGATACGCCAGGAACAAGTGTGGCTAGATACCGATTAAGCAAAGAATTTCGATTAAATAAATTACATTGGGGCTTTTGTTTTGCGTTTGCAGCAGTTTAACTGAATTCGAACAGACGTAAAACTAATTAGTCGGAACCCCTGCTCCGGCTCTTGGGAGTATGGTAAACAACATTGGTATCGCGATAACCCTCCAATTTGGTTTAATTTGATGGGCAGCGAAGCCCATTTGTTGAAAGCGTTTCAAATTAAAAAAATTTCTCTTTACTACGGTTTCTGGGGTTAGCGCGGGGAGGGGGATGGGGAATTCGTTCAAGGAAGCTAGAGTCAGAGATTCATTTTTAGGAGGAAAGGGCACTATGTGTGAAGGCTGGGTTACTGTGTATGTTGGGTAGACGAAAAAACCTTTTAAGCTAAGTGTGGTAAGACATTAATGTACCCCAACCGAATATTACGTAAACGAGTAATATTACAAGACGACGTAAGGGCTCGTAATAGGAGCCACATCGTACGAGAGAATAGCCACTCTATAGCCTACCCTAATGAGTGGATAACCCCTCTTTCCTTACCGAAATAAGTGAATAGCGCTATCTTTTACAATGCTTAAAGGATTTACCGTACATACAATGAGAGTGAATAGCCCCTCGATGCCCTACCCTAACATGCTCAGAAATATCCGACCCCAAAGATACAAGTTCAGAAGTATCCGACTCCAAAGATACAAGTTCAGAAGTATCCGACCCCAAAGATACAAGTTCAGAAGTATCCGACCCCAAAGATACAAGTTCAGAAGTATCCGACCACAAACATACAAGTTCAGAAGTATCCGACCCCAAAGATAAAAGTTCAGAAGTATCCGACCCCAAAATACAAGTTCAGAAGCATCCGACCCCAAAGATACAAGTTCAGAAGCATCCGACCCCAAAGATACAAGTTCAGAAGTATCCGACCCCAAAGATACAAGTTCAGAAGTATCCGACCCCAAAGATACAAGTTCAGAAGTATCCGACCCCAAACACACATATTCATAAGTATCAGACCGAACAATAAAAATCCAAAAGTATCCGACCCCACTGATTAAGAGGTACCCCACCCCACATCACCCCGACATTTGAAAGATAAAACTTATTGATTAAACCTCAGGGTTTCTATCAAGTCTCTATGTCTCAGTGGTAGAATGTCTTTCTACTACGTGAGCGACCGAAGTTCGATTCCCGGCTGCGATCTGAAAAATTTTAATTAAAATTAAATCTATAACCGAGCCCAGTTACCTCTATGGGTGGGTTGTGGTAATATAGAGTTCCTTTTAAGCTAAAAAATAACGATAACGAAAGCGAAAACTCTGGCCAAAACTTCGGCCACAACTATTATTACTACTACGGCTCGGGTTAAACTAAGAGCTTCATCGTATACTACGATGTGGCTAAAAACACGAATACTGTACTAAATAAGCTCATACGAAACTAACACGCCCTCCCCACTCCCAACCACACCTAGCAGATACGTAAATATTTTTTCGCGACTTGTTAAAAATTACAGTAATTTCAGATCTCTAACGGCAAGCTCTTTTCCTGAACTAGCTTTACATGATTAGTGTTGCAATTGTGGGTGTCAGAATTAAATGAACTACACCCTTTGTTTATCTTAATTACTTAACTTTAATTCATGAAAAACAAGTTATCGTCTACAAACACTAAATAATCATATCATTTAGTTTGTGTGCTGCTAGGGTGGTGTAAGTCTTATCAGACTTTTGGTGTAATATGATTACACCGCGATTTGGAAATCGTTCCCTACATGTAAGCTATGACCAAACGTAACGTAACAATAAGAGTTACGAAATGTCAAACTACTCCAACCAATCAGATTTAGTCGTCGAAAAACGAGTTACAATTCGGGGCAAACATTTTCCTTCAGTTCAAAATTATCCTATTGTTCGTGTAAAATATTTCTTTCAAAATAATGATGTGGAATGGAGTGTATATAAAATATGTAGAAATATGTCTTCGTGTAAATCTGTAGAAAGTATATACTCATGCCAATCAGTAAGTATGTGCAGCCTATTCAAGAACTCTGTTGTTAGTGCCGGTGATGTTAAGGTTAAACCCTTTGCTTCAGAGCAATCTATTTATTTACAAAGTAATTCTTAAACGTTGCTTCTCTGAAAACACTTTTCCAGATTTGGAGCGGGTTACTTTGCGTCATGGGAGTCTTAACGATGATTGATATCATTCACAAGCGAGTCAAGGGAATGCCAGGATCAATGATGTCCGTCGCTGCTCAAAAACTCTTTCTTTATTTCGGAGCCATTTTGGGCAAAGGTAGAGTCTCCAGATTCGAACAATTTATCGGGCCAGGCCGGGTCGGGCTTTTCAAATTTTGGTAATTATGGGGCAGTTAGTTACAAAATTTTAGAGCGCGCCCTGATTCCTTTGTCAAGCAGAGCCGCGGTGGTCTAGTGGGACGTCACACAAGCGAATTGTTGGAGAGAGAAAAAATTTCGAAACGAGCGTGAGCCCCCCTTGCCTGTTCGCTCCGTCGCACGCGTAAATACTAGGCACGAAAGATTCCGTATAAATCTATCAATTTTGCACGCCATCTATGGTGGACGCGCATCGTTAAAATTACATCCCACCAAAAGAGAAAAAAAAACCATAGAGGTGGGCATTTTCTATCCATTTTCCACAAATTAGTGGATAAACGATTATTTATAAACAAAGTTGTGGATATAATAAGATTTAACAAGCAAATTCTGAGAACAATTTTCGAGTATCGATAAAGATAAGATGACGACGACAATGGAGAGATAATGCCGAGTGCTAAAAAATCCGTCCTTAATACTTGAAAGACACTATTAAACGCGGAATTGCTAAGGTAGTGAAATACAACTTTTTCGAATTTCCCTGAAGTATGAATGCGGTCCAGAAATTTCAAACACGTTTACTTTGATTTGCAAACCGCGAAGGCGCTCCCCTTCGATGTAACAATGCACACAGACACACCCACCCACCCCGACAGACAGACACACACGATCGTTACAGAACCTCTCCGTGGCATACGTCACTCGGAGAGGTAATTAGATTGTAACTCAGGTTACTGGCAAATACCGTTGAACAAAAATTCAGCTCATCTAAAGGAGCGTTCAGATTACCCGTTTTTTGTCAGCTGACTGGGTCGGACTGACAAGTAGGTCTGCCAAGTCGGATAGTGTGAAAAAGCGGCCTGACCGGAGTTTTGTCTATCTGTGGACCCGATTTTAATCGGTATACGACCCGATTGGAGTCGGTCTGACCAAAGTCGGAACTCACTTGAACCAATCAGAGAGCTGCATTTAAAGTCGTAACAGTCACATGAAAGACATTATATGGCATATATTTTCCATCACCTCGGTCGCCTCGATTGACGTTTAACCAAGGCTTAGCGAGTATGGGAACGAAAACGAAAGCCGTGGTACGTGCATTTTAATTAATACCTTATAAAATACCTACATCCAATTTTAAAACCAATATAGAAGTTTAATTGGGGAAGCAGCGACACGCGGAGGTTAATTGAATTTATCAAAGTTCGAGATTTCACATATAATTCTAAACATGCCAACTATAAAAAAACAGGCCTGAGAGATGAGGCTTTTGAAGAAATTTCAAGCTTGATTAGATGTTCAGGTATGGAATGAAGGTTATTTTTATTCATTGTTACTAATAAGCATATTAAAACATCGAAAAATACTTGATTTTGGACAATTGTGAACATCCAACATCTTTATTATTTGTTGGTTTTTTTTTGATAATTCTAAAGATAAGCCAATTAACCAAACCATGAATAGATTATGACCAAAGCAATTACTGAGACCAAGATAATGATATTGTGGAGCCTTCATTTGGTTGATGTATTTTGCAGTTTTGGATATCAAATCTCGATGGGAAGGTTTGAGAACCTATTTCTCAAGAGAGCTTGCAAAGGTTGTCTCATCCAAAAAAGGTGGTTCAGGAACGGATGACGTATATGAACCCAAGTGGGACTTTTTTACGGATTTGTTATTTTTAAAAACATCCCTACAACCGAGAAAGGGTCGGTCAAATCTGGACATAACCTCAGTGCCAGAAGAACCACGTAAATCTAATGAGAACTCTTCGGCGGTAAGATAAAAAACATTAAAAACAAACAAAATAATAACAACTATGAAATTATAAAGATATTTTTGTTCGGTTTTGAACACCAAGGAGGTGGATCCAGCCGAATTATGTTCAGCAACTTTTAGTTTCTTTGCCGATGAAATTATTGAACCGGCAGATGATGAAGATGATAATAATGGACCCAAGGAAAAGCTATCGAAAGCGGCTACCCCAGCACCGTCCACATCAACTACATCATCCACCCATTCAGAATATTCCACTTTAGACCAACGAAAAAAACGAAAAAAATAATCAATCGTTAACCGATGAATTTTTAGGAGAAGCATTATCGTGTCTAAAAACCCCGCAGAAGCCGCCAGTTGCTGAGGTACGTGACGAGCATGATATATTTGGGGCCTTCGTTGCAAGCCAAATGAGACTTTTAGAGGCCAAAGATGCTGTCAAACTTAAATGCCAAATTATGAACATGGTTTTCCAAAAAAACACCAGGATTTTGATTACGAATAAAAAAAATGTACAAGAAAAGGAAGTATTTTTCTATTTTTATGGCTTTAGCTTGTGAGGATATGTGATTTAATAAATTCGAATTTTGTTCCACTGGAATTCCAATGCGCCTTCATTGCAGAAATAATTCATATATTCTTCTTGAACAAGTTTCGCTTCATTTGATTGACGGCATCCTTGGTGAGGTAGTGGCCTCCAATTCGGTGGTTTTTCGCAATTTTTCTTCTTCTTGCTATCTTCACTATCCTCATCTCGTGTTTCATCTTCACACTCCATACCTTCCTGGTTATCAATTGCCTGTTGACGTAAAATGTTGTGTAACGTACAGATGGAAAGGACAATTGTTTCAACGTTTTCTGGGTTAGCTTGGATTGTTCTCAAGACTATTCCGAACCTTTTCGCAAGAATTCCAAAAAAATTCTCTGAAACTCTTCTTGCTCTTGAAAGTCTGTAAGAACATTACTTCATTAATTACATTTAAGAACATGCTATACTCAGTGACAACCTTGGATGGGACCTAAATAACACCTTGAAAACCCAGCTTTTTTATGGCGCTTTATATTTCCTTCCAAGGTATTTTCTGAGTTTACGCAGATGTCTACTAAAGTTATTCCTCACCGATAATTAAAAACCATCTTATGGAATGTTAGTTCATTTTTGGAATAGGGTCTCATTACGTTTGGTTTTAATGTGAACGCTTCGTCACCGACTATCACGTATGGTACAGGTTTTACCCTACCGGGCAGGGCTTGGGGTTTTGGTAGATTTACCGCTTCTCTTTCCAAAGCTTCACACAGTTTCGAATTTGCAAAGGTGGAACTGTCATGACATCTGCCGTTAGTACCGACATCAACAAATATTGCCTGCAAGTAAAATTGTGAATTTTAAGGTTTATATATGTTTCAAGACATCAGGTTACAGTCTGCCCCTTCAATCAAAAAGGAGGTTATCTTTACATACTTTAGAAGAGGCATCAACCAGGGCCAAGAGGACAACGCTGAAACTGCCTTTGTAGTTGTAATAAAAAGATCCAGAATTTGGGGGGGATGTAATGTCAATATGTTTCCCGTCGATTGCTCCAATACAATGGTCATACTGCCACTTTTCTTTGAAACCTTTCGCAATTTTGACCCAGTCTTCGGCAGTTTTTGGATAAGGCAAGTGCCTATTTTAAATGAATTTGCAGTACGTGTATTGGGATCAATAGTTAAGTTTATTATTACCTTGGCGCAAGCTGTTGAATTATAGCATTGCAGGTTTCGTGCACGATACCGTGAATAGTACTCAAACCAATTCGGTATTGGTAACACAATGAATGCATGATTTCGCCTATATTTCAAAAAAAATTTGTAAACATTGACTGGTTTTACTATTTGGTAATTACAAACCTGATGCTAAAAAACGAAGAGTGAGAGCCAAGCGTTCTTCTGCCGGGATCGGCTCCCTAAACAAGGTTTCTTGTTTTGTAATTAGGCCCTTCACAGCGTTTAGTATCAATTTAAATGTTTCTTCATTCATACGCAGATAACCTCTATAGTCATTCTTGCTGTCCTTTAGGTCTGGTATCAAAGAGTAGTAGGCTCCCTTTTCCTTTCTTTGCGATATCCATTTTTTCAACCAAACCGATCTTTTCTTTTTTTTCTCTTAATTTCATCCTTTCTTATAATGGCAGCTATACCGATCAAAGCGACAATTTTCTTTCTACGTTCGTCCATAAAAACTACGTTCAGTTTCCTTTTTTTTTTTTTTTTTTGACCACCTACTAGCACTAGTGCTTAGCCGTTAGGCCTTTAGCACCAGGAAGAATTGAGCGGGAGACCCTACGCGGCCCAGCACTGACGGGGGCCGCTAGGCCGTATGTGTAGAAGCAGGGAAGGAATGAGGTTTACTTGGGAGGTGACGGAAGGTGGAATTGGGGTAAGTCACCTCCGGCGGACACGGGACAGTCGGCACCTATAGGGTAGGATCGCCGACATGTGTCGTATTCCCTCAAACTTTGCCGCCCAGAAGCTTGGCTTACAGGAGTGCGCCACACTCCCGGCATGCAGTTTCCTTACGTCTTTAAGCCTAAATTTTTCGTTTACTGTTGGCTGTTGCAGACGCCTTTAAAACCTCGTGCTGATTGGCTAAAACGAGATCAGTACCACTTCGCGGCCGGTGTTGGAACTATTACTCCCGAAAAGAATCGGGGATTACGGTCGGGTAGTATGAACGTCTCATCCGACCTGACTAGTCAAACTGTGAAGTCTGGGGGACAAGTCGGCCATAAGTCAGCTGACAAAAAAGGGTAATCTGAACGCTCCTTTAGCTGCCTTGAAACGATTCACTGCTAGACGCGGGAAGAGCTCTGACATTTACAGTGACTGCGGCACTAACTTTATTGGCGCCAACCGAGAGATGCGAGAATTCCTAAAGGCTCTGTCTACTCATAGCCCACTCGATCACGCGCGTCACGACGCAAGCTGCTAGCGCTATAGAAGCCCGTTCAAAAGGCCAAAAAGTGCAACTTCAGGATTCTTGGCGGGAAATTTGAACTCGCCGAAAAATTAACATTAAGTTCTATGGGAGGAGGTCAGTTTTTTGGCCATATCCTCTCTTCTATTGATCAAAATGACCTGAAAGTTTTATGAGACGTGTGGTTTAACTAGTTTTGTTATTCTAAAAAAGATTCAAGCTTCTAGAGTGGATAGTTTTTACCTCTCCGAGTGACGTATGTCACGGAGAGGTATTACACCGGACGTGCGTGTGCGTCTGCATACGATTGACAAGTGGGGATTCTGACAATCTTTTCACCCACATAGTGGGGACCCGACTTACATGTGGGGACATTTTAAAGTCCTCACATGTAAGTAATTAGATAAATGATATAATTAGACTAATTAGAGCCCAAATTAATTTTTTTAAAAAAGTCCCCACTTGTAAGGTACTTGATCTTTTCACATTACAAGTGGGGACCATGGAAATTAACACATATCCGAGAGATGTCGCCAGAGGTTTTCACACACCCGGGTACCCAGTTGTACGAAATGAGGACCATATGGTCTCTTCGGCGTACATGTGGGGGCACAAAAATTGGTTTTCATTACAATAAGCACAGATAGATGTCGCTACTTTAGAAATACAAAATACACATTATTCAGCGATAACAATATAAAATCTTGTATCTCACAGACCGAACGGTGATTTTTTCATAATTTAATTACACTTGACGTACGAAAACTACTTTTCCTAATTCTTTAGGCGTCATTAAATTAACTTCGTTTAAAACATTAACTCGATTTAAAAAACTGTATGTCCCCAGATGTACATTAAAAAGATGGCCAAGTTCCCCACATTTTAAAATGGGACTAACGTTACATATAATGTAAATTTCATCATAATTATCACTATTTTAATTAAAAAAAGTGAATTAAAATGAATTTTGAAAACATGTATTTTAACGACCCCACTTGTCCGTTGAAATGACAGCGAAGGTCCCCACTTGTAAAATTTTCGAGTTTAAAAAAATATCTTCTAATATTTGAAGGAACCGTAAAGATCCTATTTCTAAAATTTCATCATAATAATCTATATTTTAATAAGTGTAATATACATGTAATTAGAAAATGTGTGTATAAAAGACCCCACTTGTCTGTTGAAATGACAGCCAAGGTCCCCACTTGTAAATTTATCAAGTGTGAAAAATTATCTTGAAATACTTGATGTAACCATATAGGCTTTGACACTAATTCAAAATCTAAAAATTTATACACAAATGTCCCCAGATATAAGGTAGGAAGACGGTTTAGGTCCCCACTAGTAAACCTGAAATTAGCTCAAAACTTAAGTGTTAACTAGAAACAGGACCGATTACTTAAATTTCATTCTGATAATCAATATTTTAACTATAAAATTATAATATACATGAAATTTGAAAATGTGTGTTTAAAAGACCCCACTTGTCAGTTGAAATGACAGTGAAGGTCCCCACTTGTAAATTTATCGAGTGTGAAAAATGAAATTGAAATACTTGATGGAACCATATAGGCTTTGACACTAATTCAAAATCTAATAGTTTATACACAAATGTCCCCAGATATAAGGTAGAAAGACGGTTTTGGTCCCCACTTGTAAACCTGAAATTAGCTCAAAACTTAAGTGTTAAGCTAGAAATAGGACTGATTACTTAAATTTCATTCTGATAATCAATATTTTAACTATAAAATTATAATATACTTGAAATTTGAAAATGTGTGTTTAAAAGACCCCACTTGTCAGTTGAAATGACAGTGAAGGTCCCCACTTGTAAATT
Source organism: Phalangium opilio (assembly GCF_054372755.1). Classification (NCBI taxonomy): domain Eukaryota; kingdom Metazoa; phylum Arthropoda; class Arachnida; order Opiliones; family Phalangiidae; genus Phalangium; species Phalangium opilio. Next base: position 1,595,468 of record NW_028324203.1, read on the forward strand.
TATCGAGTGTGAAAAATTAAATTGAAATACTTGATGGAACCATATAGGCTTTGACACTAATTCAAAATCTAATAATTTATACACAAATGTCCCCAGATATAAGGTAGGATGACGGTTTAGGTCCCCACTTGTAAACCTGAAATTAGCTCAAAACTTAAGTGTTAAGATAGAAATAGGACTGATTACTTAAATTTCATTCTGATAATCAATATTTTAACTATAAAATTATAATATACTTGAAATTTGAAAATGTGTGTTTGAAAGACCCCACTTGTCAGTTGAAATGACAGTGAAGGTCCCCACTTGTAAATTTATCGAGTGTGAAAAATGAAATTGAAATACTTGATGGAACCATATAGGCTTTGACACTAATTCAAAATCTAAAAATTTATACACAAATGTCCCCAGATATAAGGTAGGAAGACGGTTTAGGTCCCCACTTGTAAACCTGAAATTAGCTCAAAACTTAAGTGTTAAGCTAAAAATAGGACTGATTACCAAAATTTCATTAAAATAATCAATATTTTAACTATAAAATTATATATACATGAAATTTGAAAATGTGTGTTTAAAAGACCCCACTTGTCTGTTAAAATGACAGTGAAGGTCCCCACTTGTAAATTTTTAGAGTGTGAAAAATTAAATTGAAATACCTGATGGAACCATATAGGCTTTGACACTTATTCAAAATCTAATAATTTATACGCAAATGTCCCCAGATATAAGGTAGGATGACGGTTTAGGTCCCCACTTGTAAACCTGAAATTAGCTCAAAACTTAAGTGTTAAGCTAGAAATAGGACTGATTACTTGAATTTCATTCTAATAATCAATATTTTAACTATAAAATTATAATATACATGAAATTAGATAAATTGTGTTTAATAGACCCCACTTGTCTGTTGAAATACCTAAAACAATCGTAAAGGGTTTGTCAAAAATTCAAAATCTAAGCGTTTGTCAAAAATTCAAAATCTAAGCGTTTGTTAAGAATTCTCCCCAAATATATTGGAAGGAACTCATAGATTTCATATGCTTGGAATCTTAAACAGCCGTGTTCTGGGTCTTTCTGCGTCAATTAATGGGGGCAGGTGTAGAAGTCGACACTCGTGACGTCATGCATAATGAATATTGACATTAACCTGATATTGACATAGCTAGAATCCTGCTCTGAGATTCCCGCGACCTATTAGCACCGAACCCTAATGTAAACAAATTCACTTTGCGTGTGCTGAACGAGTAAACCTTGGGTTTTATATAATTTTTAAGTTTTAATTTATGGAGTTTAAGGTGAGGTTCGCCTTAAGTCAATGCCTAACTTTCACTTTAAGCTCCATTTTCACCATTCTTAATATTTTTATTTTTATGTTTTAATGGCTAAACATTTGTTGATAGCAGAAGAAGTTTTTTGTAGAGCTCGGCATTTTCGATCAATTATCCACAAGTTGGTGAATAACCGAATATTTATAAACAAATTTGTGGATTATAATACGATTTAACATGTTAGTTCTGTGAATAATTTTCGGGTATGGATAAAGATAAAATAAAGTGGATAATTGATCGAAAATGCCGAGCTCTAGTTTTTTGTGTAAGAGTATGAGTTATTAAGTCTTTGCGAGAGGAGGATTTATTTTGTTGTTTGATAGATTAGATTCATTTTTTCCTGTGGTTTTATTAATTTGAATGGCGAGGAAGGTTTTTTGTAAATAAATTTTTAAACCGTTCGATGGCAACTTATTATGATTATTCTTATATACTCTGATCCAGCATTGGTTATCAGCACAAGCCAAACTAGGTCTCTATGTAACGACGAACAAATATTTTTTTCAGTATAGTTTTCACACATGGAGAATTCATACCAATTACACCAGGAGACCGGGCTATCTGGCGGACAAAAACCCGTCTGCTTTTGTCCTCCAGATAACCCGTCTTCCTTGTGTAAATGGTATGAATCCTCCATGTGTGAAAACTATCTGTACAGAATATCGCGTTTTAAAATCCTAAATATCAGTATGGCTTTCTTCTGTTGGCAGTACGCAAAAACCTACCTCACATAGAGACCTAGCATTGCGCGTACTGACAACCGAAGCTGGAACAGTGTATATATCGCATCAGCTGCCGTCGGAGATAAGGAGCAGAGCGAGGGGTCGGACGTTTTGGATAAAATGTACGGGATTTTGAAAATTTGATTTTTTCGGGTATCGTTTGATTTAGTCGGATTTTGATTCATTTCAAGATTCGATAAAATCCCACGGATTTTGTTAGATTTTCCCCGTGATTTCCACGGATTTTGAGATATTTCCTGTGAGTTCCTTAGATTCTGAGACTTTTTCTTGGATTTCGTGAATTTTGTAATGGACTTCGCGAATTCTTTACTGATTTTGTGATTTATTTTCTAATTTTTTCATTCTGTTATTTCGTTACCGATTATGTGATTTCGTTATTTCGTTACTGATTTTGTGATTTCGTTACTGATTTCGTTTTTTTTGTGAGATTTCGAAATCAGCGAAATAAGTTTGAATTCTTGCCGGATTTGTGATTTTGTTATTGTTTTCGGATTTCTTAAGTTGGATTCCGTGAATGGCCGACCTCTCTGAGTCGACTATCCTATAGCGGGAAAACAATTTTTCTCACGCGTTTATGATTTCCCAACAAAACGAGAGGAGAGAGTCTTGTCTGGTTGTCATCCATTATGACAGTGCAGAGAATGTAGGGGAGAATTATGCACCTTCATTTTTGTTCTGCCAACTACTGTAGGTTCTTTACATGTACATGAAGGAAACATGGAAATCGGGTTTGGGGTAGGAGGGGTGTTCAAAGACTGGTAAAAAAGGAGACAGAAGTAGATTACCGTGGCGCGAAAACTTCATTTTTGAATTTCGGCTCTAATTTCCAGATATCTTATGGTTGAAATGTATTTATTATTATCTGGGAGAGTTTCTAATTGTGTTTGATAAGGCTAAATATGTTTAAAATTAAATTAACGGCTCTTTGAAAATAAAATTTAACATATAGTCGTAGCTTTAAGTTCATTTACTTCTGACGAGAAACTCTACGTGATGAAATGTAGGCGGATTCATATATAATGATAATTCATGAAAGGGATAAAATAGTTCCGATAACAGAGACAGATATTATCACTTGACGTGGGGCCTTTGGGACTTGGGCTAAATTTATTTTTAAAAGTGGACAAGCAAATTTCCTCTTCGGTTCTCTTTGGTACATTTTTGGTTTCTCAACCGAAGGTTTACGAATAATTAAACACGTGGACGTGGTCACGTGGTACACTGCAGGCTTGTGTTATATGATTTTAGAGTCGCGTACAAGCAAAGTGTCTCTCTGTTGAAAAGAACAATTAATTGTTGCAACTAATTGGAAGAATTATGGGTTTAATATAGCTTCTGGAAGGCTTCTAGTCTGTTCGCTTGTATTTTGGAATTCCCTCGCAATATGTTCATTTTGGACTAATTACACAAATTTAACATAATCCTGATTAAATAAAGGGTCGTTTAAATGAAAACTGGTTCCAAGCTTAATTTGAATTACCGCAGACATTTGTGAGATATCAAGGTTAGATTTATTACTTTAGGATCGCGAATCATTCTCATATGAGAAAACCATAAGGATGCCAGCTAATCCACCTTATTCCCTATCGTCGGAAGTTGGGGCCATCTCGCGATTCGTAGAGAGGATTAACGGGAAGAAAATCAAGAAATTCGTCTGTCGTATGCTAGAGTAGCAGCTGACAGATGAATTTCTTCCCGTTCCTCTCCTCCACGAATCCCGAGATAAGACTATGTTCTGGCGATAGGGAATAAGGTGGATCATAAGTTAAGAAGATATGTTCCATAAGTATGAAACTTATGCTAGAGACTTACTTAGAGCTATCGCGAACGACGCGAGAATTGAGAGCACTCGGTTTTTCAGTCCATCTTCCTATTTAGTCTTTGTTAAGCCTTTTACAGAATCTATGACGTTTTGCCAGCGTGACTTCAAGACGAACTCTCAGTTACCGGTGACAAACTTATGGAACATACCTTATGACCTCATGGTGGATTGAAAATACTAGTAAGTAATAATTCGTATTCATAATAAATAAGGCAAATTCAATCGTTTAAATAGTTTTAAAAGCCATAATTAATTACTCGAGACTCGATCGCCACTCAGTGCCTAGAGATGGAAAGTTCAAACAGAGAGCTTTGAACGGTATGAGTCGTAGGATTTAAAAGGATTGTAATAAATGCTGGCGCGATTTATCTATTATGAATAATTGAGGATCTTACCTTTGTTTTCTATTATATTTTAACTCTGGAAGGTCTAGAAGTACAGTTCTAAATGAATAGACAAAAAGGTTAGAAACACATTGTTTCAATCGTATTAGAGAGTGTAATTTAAATATTGTTCAAATGACAAGGGAGGTTAATTAAAGGAACTTAGTCAATTTTAAAGCGAAATATTAAGTGGTTAATATTATTTTCTTTTCAAGCCATTTTTTATTATGAAATATCGATAAATTTAAGAATGAAAACACCGTTATAAAGAAATTTGTTATAAATAATTAACACAACGTTATTAAAATACAATGCCGAACCAATTCTTCTCGAATTTCTTGGCAATATCATTCGTATTTAGCTTCTTTAAAATCTGTAGTCTTAATTTGATCTGTTCTAGCATCACAGAATTAATAATGGTTTCTTTTATTGGGCTGTAATAACAAAACGCTTCAATAGTAGGAAAATTTCAGCACAATCGCTCTTGTGAAAACTGTTTGCATCTTTCAAAATCACAAAAAAATCCGAATACTTCTAATATGTTAATTTCTTGCCTAGCTATGCTATTAAGCTGGCAACTAAATAATTACAATTAGCAGTTAGAAAAATGTTTTAAACTAATTAATTAGCCAATTAGTAATTTGACATATAAACTAATTCAATTCAATAAGAAATTAGTCATTTATTTTTAAATTAATTAATTTCAATTACAAATTTCTAATTAATTACCTGTATAATTAAGGTCAAAAAATTAACCGTAAGTAAAAAATAACACCATGAAAGTGCCCATGGACTTCCTACTCCGCCTTTGGTTATGCATTTATTGTTTTCGATAAAGGGGTATGAAAGCCTAACATGTATTATTCCCGAGAAATGAGAAAAGCCTCGAAACTTCCATCATGCTAAATTTAAATTCATTTCATCATTTTCTTGCCACTGTTCCTAAAACGGGCTCCGGAGTTTTAAATCCATGCGCACTGCTATTAATTCAAGAGGGAAAAATCATGATCGAAATACGGGAGTTACGATTTACGAAAGAGTCATAGTTTTCACTGTGAAACGGAGAGAGAGGAAACAGTGGGTGGGTTAACAATTTTGTTCCCCCCTCACTACTGGTAGTGGGACGCATTCTCTCCCGTTTAGATGAAACTCGATTTTTTACTACAAATCGGCGAAAGAGATTAATTGAAAATCCAATTGGCTAATATGCCAAAACTAAATCTAATTAATTTTAAAATAGATAAATGCCTTTCCGATTCACACTTAGTCATTATAATTATTTCCCAATTAGCTGTAAATTAATTAAAATTCAATTACCATTTTCAATTAGTGAAAAATGCCAATTAATTAGATTTTTAAATAGCTAACTAACTAATTAACACGGCTCGGATTTCTTGTATCTCTTTCCCCCGAGTAAAATCTTTGTTTAGCAACTATACTCAGAGTTTGAGCGAAATCTCAAGAAATCTCGGTTTGGAAATTATCAATATATTTTTGAAATTAACGTAACCAACGATTCATCATTTTCTGATTTAGGGTAAAAACTGACATACATTTCTCACGTAATTACCTTGATATTTCGGGTTCACGGGTAGTTGACCGGTTTTCAAAAGAGCGTTTTGGAATAAAGCAATGCCCAAAACAGCGGTTTGCAAAACCGCGTTGAAGGAAAACCGCAGTTGCTATTTCCGCGTTTCTCAATATAGCGCTATTTTCCCAACCAGCGGTTTAGCGCTACAGCGTTTCATAACCGTTTGTGATCCTCAGGTTATGGACTGGTTCGCGGAATATATTCTGGAAAAGGTGGCAGCAAATTAATATGAGTATATTTTCGAAAAGGTGGCAGCTAATTAATAGGAGGATATTTTGGAAAAGGTGGCAGCTAATAGGAGAATATTTTGGAAAAGGTGGCAGCTAATTAATAGGAGGATATTTTGGATAAGGTGGAAGGTAATTTATAGGAGTTCAAATAATCCATCCCAACCAAACATTAAAACGCATTAACAAACTAGACCACGAAATTGTTTGTTTGACAACCATTAAAATTCAAACCTAAAGCTGAAATCAATACTAATTAGAGCTCAGCATTATCCATCCGTTATCCGTAAACTAGTGAATAATCGATTATTTATAGGTAAATGTTGTAGACATAATTCGATTTAATATACAACTTCTGTTGATAATTATGGATTATGGATAAAATAACGTGGATGATGGATAGATAATGCCGAGCTCTAATACTTATACCTTCAACAATACGAAACAACGCTCAAGATGTAAATGCTGTAATCAAAATGCGCTGAAACGAGAAATGGCTATAATGGCAAACGTGTTTATGAAAAAGCCGTTTTGGACAATGCTGTTTTGATAACACGCCCAATCGATAACATACCGATATTTCGGTGCTTCAGGAAAGTTGTGAGAGTCAACTAATAGAATAAATGGAAAATTTTCTTAAGTATTTTTAACACTCAAAAAACTTACAAGTGGGGCCTTCACTGTCATTTCAACAGATACGTGGGGTCTTTTAAACAAAATTTTCAAATTTCATGTATATTATAATTTTATAGCTAAAATATTGATTATCAGAATGAAATTTAAGTAATCATTCCTACTTATAGCTTAACACTTAAGTTTTGACCTAATTTCCGGTTTACAAGCGGGGACCTAAACCGTCTTCCAACCTTATATCTGGGGACATTTGTGTATAAATTATTAGATTTACTACTAGTGTCCAAGCCTATATGGCTCCATCAGGTATTTCAATTTTATTTTTCACACTCGATAAATTTACAAGTGGGGAACTTCACAGTCATTTCAACAGACAAGTGGGGTCTTTTAAACACACATTTTCTAATTTCATGTATATTTTAATTTTATAGTTTAAATATTGATTATTATAATGAAATTTAGGTAATCGGACCTTTTAAAGGCTTAACTCTTAAGTTTTGAGCTGATTTCATATTTACAAGTGGGGACCTAAACCGTCTTCCAACCTTATATCTGGGGACATTTGTGTATAAATTATTAGATTTTGTATTAGTGTCGAAGCCTATATGGTTCCATCAGGTATTTCAATTTCATTTTTCACACTCGATAAATTTACAAGTGGGGACCTTCACAGTCATTTCAACAGACAAGTGGGGTCTTTTAAACACACATTTTCTAATTTCATGTATATTTTAATTTTATAGTTTAAATATTGATTATTATAATGAAATTCAGGTAATCGGACCTTTTAAAGGCTTAACACGTAAGTTTTGAGCTGGTTTCAGGTTTACAAGTGGGGACCTAAACAGTCTTCCAACCTTATATCTGGGGACATTTGTGTATAAATTATTAGATTTGGTACTGGTGTCGAAACCTATATGGTTCCATCAGGTATTTCAATTTCATTTTTCACACTCGATAAATTTACAAGTGGGGACCTTCACCGTCATTTCAACAGACAAGTGGGGTCTTTTAAACACACATTTTCTAATTTCATGTATATTTTAATTTTATAGTTTAAATATTGATTATTATAATCAAATTTAGGTAATCGGACCTTTTAAAGGCTTTACACTTAAGTTTTGAGCTGATTTCTGGTTTACAAGTGGGGACCTAAACAGTCTTCCAACCTTATATCTGGGGACATTTGTGTATAAATTATTACATTTTGTATTAGTGTCGAAGCCTATATGGTTCCATCAGGTATTTCAATTTCATTTTTCACACTCGATAAATTTACAAGTGGGGACCTTCACAGTCATTTCAACAGACAAGTGGGGTCTTTTAAACATACATTTTCTAATTTCATGTATATTTTAATTTTATAGTTTAAATATTGATTATTATAATGAAGTTTAGGTAATCGGACCTTTTAAAGGCTTAACACGTAAGTTTTGAGCTGATTTCAGGTTTACAAGTGGGGACCTAAACAGTCTTCGAACCTTATATCTGGGGACATTTGTGTATAAATTATTAGATTTATTACTAGTGTCCAAGCCTATATGGTTCCATCATTTATTTCAATTTTACTTTTCACACTCGATAAATTTACAAGTGGGGACCTTCACAGTCATTTCAACAGACAAGTGGGGTCTTTTAAACACACATTTTCTAATTTCATGTATATTTTAATTTTATAGTTTAAATATTGATTATTATAATGAAATTTAGGTAATCGGACCTTTTAAAGGCTTAACACTTAAGTTTTGAGCTGATTTCATATTTACAAGTGGGGACCTAAACCGTCTTCCAACCTTATATCTGGGGACATTTGTGTATAAATTATTAGATTTTGTATTAGTGTCGAAGCCTTTATGGTTCCATCAGGTATTTCAATTTCATTTTTCGCACTCGATAAATTTACAAGTGGGGACCTTCACCGTCATTTCAACAGAAAAGTGGGGTCATTTAAACACACATTTTGTAATTTCATGTATATTTTAATTTTATAGTTTAAATATTGATTATTATAATCAAATTTAGGTAATCGGACCATTTAAAGGCTTAACACTTAAGTTTTGAGCTGATTTCAGGTTTACAAGTGGGGACCTAAACCGTCTTCCAACCTTATATCTGGGAACATTTGTGTATAAATTATTAGATTTTGAATTAGTGTCAAAGCCTATATGGTTCAATTTTTCACACTCGATAAATTTACAAGTGGGGACCTTCACCGTCATTTCAACAGACAAGTGGGGTCTTTTAAACACACATTTTCTAATTTCATGTATATTTTAATTTTATAGTTTAAATATTGATTATTATAATCAAATTTAGGTAATCGGACCATTTAAAGGCTTAACACTTAAGTTTTGAGCTGATTTCAGGTTTACAAGTGGGGACCTAAACCGTCTTCCAACCTTATATCTGGGAACATTTGTGTATAAATTATTAGATTTTGAATTAGTGTCAAAGCCTATATGGTTCAATTTTTCACACTCGATAAATTTACAAGTGGGGACCTTCACAGTCATTTCAACAGACAAGTGGGGTCTTTTAAACATACATTTTCTAATTTCATGTATATTTTAATTTTATAGTTTAAATATTGATTATTATAATGAAGTTTAGGTAATCGGACCTTTTAAAGGCTTAACACGTAAGTTTTGAGCTGATTTCAGGTTTACAAGTGGGGACCTAAACAGTCTTCGAACCTTATATCTGGGGACATTTGTGTATAAATTATTAGATTTATTACTAGTGTCCAAGCCTATATGGTTCCATCATTTATTTCAATTTTACTTTTCACACTCGATAAATTTACAAGTGGGGACCTTCACAGTCATTTCAACAGACAAGTGGGGTCTTTTAAACACACATTTTCTAATTTCATGTATATTTTAATTTTATAGTTTAAATATTGATTATTATAATGAAATTTAGGTAATCGGACCTTTTAAAGGCTTAACACTTAAGTTTTGAGCTGATTTCATATTTACAAGTGGGGACCTAAACCGTCTTCCAACCTTATATCTGGGGACATTTGTGTATAAATTATTAGATTTTGTATTAGTGTCGAAGCCTTTATGGTTCCATCAGGTATTTCAATTTCATTTTTCGCACTCGATAAATTTACAAGTGGGGACCTTCACCGTCATTTCAACAGAAAAGTGGGGTCATTTAAACACACATTTTGTAATTTCATGTATATTTTAATTTTATAGTTTAAATATTGATTATTATAATCAAATTTAGGTAATCGGACCATTTAAAGGCTTAACACTTAAGTTTTGAGCTGATTTCAGGTTTACAAGTGGGGACCTAAACCGTCTTCCAACCTTATATCTGGGAACATTTGTGTATAAATTATTAGATTTTGAATTAGTGTCAAAGCCTATATGGTTCAATTTTTCACACTCGATAAATTTACAAGTGGGGACCTTCACCGTCATTTCAACAGACAAGTGGGGTCTTTTAAACACACATTTTCTAATTTCATGTATATTTTAATTTTATAGTTTAAATATTGATTATTATAATCAAATTTAGGTAATCGGACCATTTAAAGGCTTAACACTTAAGTTTTGAGCTGATTTCAGGTTTACAAGTGGGGACCTAAACCGTCTTCCAACCTTATATCTGGGAACATTTGTGTATAAATTATTAGATTTTGAATTAGTGTCAAAGCCTATATGGTTCAATTTTTCACACTCGATAAATTTACAAGTGGGGACCTTCACAGTCATTTCAACAGACAAGTGGGGTCTTTTAAACATACATTTTCTAATTTCATGTATATTTTAATTTTATAGTTTAAATATTGATTATTATAATCAAATTTAGGTAATCGGACCTTTTAAAGGCTTAACACTTAAGTTTTGAGCTGATTTCAGATTTACAAGTGGGGACCTAAACCGTCTTCCAACCTTATATCTGGGGACATTTGTGTATAAATTATTACATTTTGTATTAGTGTCGAAGCCTATATGGTTCCATCAGGTATTTCAATTTCATTTTTCACACTCGATAAATTTACAAGTGGGGACCTTCACAGTCATTTCAACAGACAAGTGGGGTCTTTTAAACATACATTTTCTAATTTCATGTATATTTTAATTTTATAGTTTAAATATTGATTATTATAATGAAGTTTAGGTAATCGGACCTTTTAAAGGCTTAACACGTAAGTTTTGAGCTGATTTCAGGTTTACAAGTGGGGACCTAAACAGTCTTCGAACCTTATATCTGGGGACATTTGTGTATAAATTATTAGATTTATTACTAGTGTCCAAGCCTATATGGTTCCATCAGGTATTTCAATTTTATTTTTCACACTCGATAAATTTACAAGTGGGGACCTTCACAGTCATTTCAACAGACAAGTGGGGTCTTTTAAACACACATTTTCTAATTTCATGTATATTTTAATTTTATAGTTTAAATATTGATTATTATAATGAAATTCAGGTAATCGGACCTTTTAAAGGCTTAACACGTAAGTTTTGAGCTGGTTTCAGGTTTACAAGTGGGGACCTAAACAGTCTTCCAACCTTATATCTGGGGACATTTGTGTATAAATTATTAGATTTGGTACTGGTGTCGAAACCTATATGGTTCCATCAGGTATTTCAATTTCATTTTTCACACTCGATAAATTTACAAGTGGGGACCTTCACCGTCATTTCAACAGAAAAGTGGGGTCATTTAAACACACATTTTGTAATTTCATGTATATTTTAATTTTATAGTTTAAATATTGATTATTATAATCAAATTTAGGTAATCGGACCATTTAAAGGCTTAACACGTAAGTTTTGAGCTGATTTCAGGTTTACAAGTGGGGACCTAAACCGTCTTCCAACCTTATATCTGGGAACATTTGTGTATAAATTATTAGATTTTGAATTAGTGTCAAAGCCTATATGGTTCAATTTTTCACACTCGATAAATTTACAAGTGGGGACCTTCACCGTCATTTCAACAGACAAGTGGGGTCTTTTAAACACACATTTCCTAATTTCATGTATATTTTAATTTTATAGTTTAAATATTGATTATTATAATCAAATTTAGGTAATCGGACCATTTAAAGGCTTAACACTTAAGTTTTGAGCTGATTTCAGGTTTACAAGTGGGGACCTAAACCGTCTTCCAACCTTATATCTGGGAACATTTGTGTATAAATTATTAGATTTTGAATTAGTGTCAAAGCCTATATGGTTCCATCAGGTATTTCAATTTCATTTTTCACACTCGATAAATTTACAAGTGGGGACCTTCACAGTCATTTCAACAGACAAGTGGGGTCTTTTAAACATACATTTTCTAATTTCATGTATATTTTAATTTTATAGTTTAAATATTGATTATTATAATGAAGTTTAGGTAATCGGACCTTTTAAAGGCTTAACACGTAAGTTTTGAGCTGATTTCAGGTTTACAAGTGGGGACCTAAACAGTCTTCGAACCTTATATCTGGGGACATTTGTGTATAAATTATTAGATTTATTACTAGTGTCCAAGCCTATATGGTTCCATCAGGTATTTCAATTTTATTTTTCACACTCGATAAATTTACAAGTGGGGACCTTCACAGTCATTTCAACAGACAAGTGGGGTCTTTTAAACACACATTTTCTAATTTCATGTATATTTTAATTTTATAGTTTAAATATTGATTATTATAATGAAATTTAGGTAATCGGACCTTTTAAAGGCTTAACACTTAAGTTTTGAGCTGATTTCATATATACAAGTGGGGACCTAAACCGTCTTCCAACCTTATATCTGGGGATATTTGTGTATAAATTATTAGATTTTGTATTAGTGTCGAAGCCTATATGGTTCCATCAGGTATTTCAATTTCATTTTTCACACTCGATAAATTTACAAGTGGGGACCTTCACCGTCATTTCAACAGAAAAGTGGGGTCATTTAAACACACATTTTGTAATTTCATGTATATTTTAATTTTATAGTTTAAATATTGATTATTATAATCAAATTTAGGTAATCGGACCATTTAAAGGCTTAACACGTAAGTTTTGAGCTGATTTCAGGTTTACAAGTGGGGACCTAAACCGTCTTCCAACCTTATATCTGGGAACATTTGTGTATAAATTATTAGATTTTGAATTAGTGTCAAAGCCTATATGGTTCAATTTTTCACACTCGATAAATTTACAAGTGGGGACCTTCACCGTCATTTCAACAGACAAGTGGGGTCTTTTAAACACACATTTCCTAATTTCATGTATATTTTAATTTTATAGTTTAAATATTGATTATTATAATCAAATTTAGGTAATCGGACCTTTTAAAGGCTTAACACTTAAGTTTTGAGCTGATTTCAGATTTACAAGTGGGGACCTAAACCGTCTTCCAACCTTATATCTGGGGACATTTGTGTATAAATTATTACATTTTGTATTAGTGTCGAAGCCTATATGGTTCCATCAGGTATTTCAATTTTATTTTTCACACTCGATAAATTTACAAGTGGGGACCTTCACAGTCATTTCAACAGACAAGTGGGGTCTTTTAAACACACATTTTCTAATTTCATGTATATTTTAATTTTATAGTTTAAATATTGATTATTATAATGAAATTTAGGTAATCGGACCTTTTAAAGGCTTAACACTTAAGTTTTGAGCTGATTTCATATTTACAAGTGGGGACCTAAACCGTCTTCCAACCTTATATCTGGGGATATTTGTGTATAAATTATTAGATTTTGTATTAGTGTCGAAGCCTATATGGTTCCATCAGGTATTTCAATTTCATTTTTCACACTCGATAAATTTACAAGTGGGGACCTTCACCGTCATTTCAACAGAAAAGTGGGGTCATTTAAACACACATTTTGTAATTTCATGTATATTTTAATTTTATAGTTTAAATATTGATTATTATAATCAAATTTAGGTAATCGGACCATTTAAAGGCTTAACACGTAAGTTTTGAGCTGATTTCAGGTTTACAAGTGGGGACCTAAACCGTCTTCCAACCTTATATCTGGGAACATTTGTGTATAAATTATTAGATTTTGAATTAGTGTCAAAGCCTATATGGTTCAATTTTTCACACTCGATAAATTTACAAGTGGGGACCTTCACCGTCATTTCAACAGACAAGTGGGGTCTTTTAAACACACATTTCCTAATTTCATGTATATTTTAATTTTATAGTTTAAATATTGATTATTATAATCAAATTTAGGTAATCGGACCATTTAAAGGCTTAACACTTAAGTTTTGAGCTGATTTCAGGTTTACAAGTGGGGACCTAAACCGTCTTCCAACCTTATATCTGGGAACATTTGTGTATAAATCATTAGATTTTGAATTAGTGTCAAAGCCTATATGGTTCAATTTTTCACACTCGATAAATTTACAAGTGGGGACCTTCACAGTCATTTCAACAGACAAGTGGGGTCTTTTAAACATACATTTTCTAATTTCATGTATATTTTAATTTTATAGTTTAAATATTGATTATTATAATCAAGTTTAGGTAATCGGACCTTTTAAAGGCTTAACACTTAAGTTTTGAGCTGATTTCAGATTTACAAGTGGGGACCTAAACCGTCTTCCAACCTTATATCTGGGGACATTTGTGTATAAATTATTAGATTTTGTATTAGTGTCGAAGCCTATATGGTTCCATCAGGTATTTCAATTTCATTTTTCACACTCGATAAATTTACAAGTGGGGACCTTCACAGTCATTTCAACAGACAAGTGGGGTCTTTTAAACACACATTTTCTAATTTCATGTATATTTTAATTTTATAGTTTAAATATTGATTATTATAATGAAATTCAGATAATCGGACCTTTTAAAGGCTTAACACGTAAGTTTTGAGCTGATTTCAGGTTTACAAGTGGGGACCTAAACCGTCTTCCAACCTTATATCTGGGAACATTTGTGTATAAATTATTAGATTTTGAATTAGTGTCAAAGCCTATATGGTTCAATTTTTCACACTCGATAAATTTACAAGTGGGGACCTTCACAGTCATTTCAACAGACAAGTGGGGTCTTTTAAACATACATTTTCTAATTTCATGTATATTTTAATTTTATAGTTTAAATATTGATTATTATAATCAAATTTAGGTAATCGGACCTTTTAAAGGCTTAACACTTAAGTTTTGAGCTGATTTCAGATTTACAAGTGGGGACCTAAACCGTCTTCCAACCTTATATCTGGGGACATTTGTGTATAAATTATTACATTTTGTATTAGTGTCGAAGCCTATATGGTTCCATCAGGTATTTCAATTTCATTTTTCACACTCGATAAATTTACAAGTGGGGACCTTCACAGTCATTTCAACAGACAAGTGGGGTCTTTTAAACACACATTTTCTAATTTCATGTATATTTTAATTTTATAGTTTAAATATTGATTATTATAATGAAATTCAGATAATCGGACCTTTTAAAGGCTTAACACGTAAGTTTTGAGCTGATTTCAGGTTTACAAGTGGGGACCTAAACCGTCTTCCAACCTTATATCTGGGAACATTTGTGTATAAATTATTAGATTTTGAATTAGTGTCAAAGCCTATATGGTTCAATTTTTCACACTCGATAAATTTACAAGTGGGGACCTTCACAGTCATTTCAACAGACAAGTGGGGTCTTTTAAACATACATTTTCTAATTTCATGTATATTTTAATTTTATAGTTTAAATATTGATTATTATAATCAAATTTAGGTAATCGGACCTTTTAAAGGCTTAACACTTAAGTTTTGAGCTGATTTCAGATTTACAAGTGGGGACCTAAACCGTCTTCCAACCTTATATCTGGGGACATTTGTGTATAAATTATTACATTTTGTATTAGTGTCGAAGCCTATATGGTTCCATCAGGTATTTCAATTTCATTTTTCACACTGGATAAATTTACAAGTGGGGACCATCACAGTCATTTCAACAGACAAGTGGGGTGTTTTAAACATACATTTTCTAATTTCATGTATATTTTAATTTTATAGTTTAAATATTGATTATTATAATGAAGTTTAGGTAATCGGACCTTTTAAAGGCTTAACACGTAAGTTTTGAGCTGATTTCAGGTTTACAAGTGGGGACCTAAACAGTCTTCGAACCTTATATCTGGGGACATTTGTGTATAAATTATTAGATTTACTACTAGTGTCCAAGCCTATATGGCTCCATCAGGTATTTCAATTTTATTTTTCACACTCGATAAATTTACAAGTGGGGACCTTCACAGTCATTTCAACAGACAAGTGGGGTCTTTTAAACATACATTTTCTAATTTCATGTATATTTTAATTTTATAGTTTAAATATTGATTATTATAATGAAGTTTAGGTAATCGGACCTTTTAAAGGCTTAACACTTAAGTTTTGAGCTGATTTCAGATTTACAAGTGGGGACCTAAACCGTCTTCCAACCTTATATCTGGGGACATTTGTGTATAAATTATTAGATTTTGTATTAGTGTCGAAGCCTATATGGTTCCATCAGGTATTTCAATTTCATTTTTCACACTCGATAAATTTACAAGTGGGGACCTTCACAGTCATTTCAACAGACAAGTGGGGTCTTTTAAACACACATTTTCTAATTTCATGTATATTTTAATTTTATAGTTTAAATATTGATTATTATAATGAAATTCAGGTAATCGGACCTTTTAAAGGCTTAACACGTAAGTTTTGAGCTGATTTCAGGTTTACAAGTGGGGACCTAAACCGTCTTCCAACCTTATATCTGGGAACATTTGTGTATAAATTATTAGATTTTGAATTAGTGTCAAAGCCTATATGGTTCAATTTTTCACACTCGATAAATTTACAAATGGGGACCTTCACAGTCATTTCAACAGACAAGTGGGGTCTTTTAAACATACATTTTCTAATTTCATGTATATTTTAATTTTATAGTTTAAATATTGATTATTATAATCAAATTTAGGTAATCGGACCTTTTAAAGGCTTAACACTTAAGTTTTGAGCTGATTTCAGATTTACAAGTGGGGACCTAAACCGTCTTCCAACCTTATATCTGGGGACATTTGTGTATAAATTATTACATTTTGTATTAGTGTCGAAGCCTATATGGTTCCATCAGGTATTTCAATTTCATTTTTCACACTGGATAAATTTACAAGTGGGGACCATCACAGTCATTTCAACAGACAAGTGGGGTCTTTTAAACATACATTTTCTAATTTCATGTATATTTTAATTTTATAGTTTAAATATTGATTATTATAATGAAGTTTAGGTAATCGGACCTTTTAAAGGCTTAACACGTAAGTTTTGAGCTGATTTCAGGTTTACAAGTGGGGACCTAAACAGTCTTCGAACCTTATATCTGGGGACATTTGTGTATAAATTATTAGATTTACTACTAGTGTCCAAGCCTATATGGCTCCATAAGGTATTTCAATTTTATTTTTCACACTCGATAAATTTACAAGTGGGGACCTTCACAGTCATTTCAACAGACAAGTGGGGTCTTTTAAACATACATTTTCTAATTTCATGTATATTTTAATTTTATAGTTTAAATATTGATTATTATAATGAAGTTTAGGTAATCGGACCTTTTAAAGGCTTAACACGTAAGTTTTGAGCTGATTTCAGGTTTACAAGTGGGGACCTAAACAGTCTTCGAACCTTATATCTGGGGACATTTGTGTATAAATTATTAGATTTACTACTAGTGTCCAAGCCTATATGGCTCCATCAGGTATTTCAATTTTATTTTTCACACTCGATAAATTTACAAGTGGGGACCTTCACAGTCATTTCAACAGACAAGTGGGGTCTTTTAAACACACATTTTCTAATTTCATGTATATTTTAATTTTATAGTTTAAATGTTGATTATTATAATGAAATTTAGGTAATCGGACCTTTTAAAGGCTTAACTCTTAAGTTTTGAGCTGATTTCATATTTACAAGTGGGGACCTAAACCGTCTTCCAACCTTATATCTGGGGACATTTGTGTATAAATTATTAGATTTTGTATTAGTGTCGAAGCCTATATGGTTCCCTCAGGTATTTCAATTTCATTTTTCACACTCGATAAATTTACAAGTGGGGACCTTCACAGTCATTTCAACAGACAAGTGGGGTCTTTTAAACACACATTTTCTAATTTCATGTATATTTTAATTTTATAGTTTAAATATTGATTATTATAATGAAATTCAGGTAATCGGACCTTTTAAAGGCTTAACACGTAAGTTTTGAGCTGGTTTCAGGTTTACAAGTGGGGACCTAAACAGTCTTCCAACCTTATATCTGGGGACATTTGTGTATAAATTATTAGATTTGGTACTGGTGTCGAAACCTATATGGTTCCATCAGGTATTTCAATTTCATTTTTCACACTCGATAAATTTACAAGTGGGGACCTTCACCGTCATTTCAACAGACAAGTGGGGTCTTTTAAACACACATTTTCTAATTTCATGTATATTTTAATTTTATAGTTTAAATATTGATTATTATAATCAAATTTAGGTAATCGGACCTTTTAAAGGCTTTACACTTAAGTTTTGAGCTGATTTCTGGTTTACAAGTGGGGACCTAAACAGTCTTCCAACCTTATATCTGGGGACATTTGTGTATAAATTATTAGATTTTGTATTAGTGTCGAAGCCTATATGGTTCCATCAGGTATTTCAATTTCATTTTTCACACTCGATAAATTTACAAGTGGGGACCTTCACAGTCATTTCAACAGACAAGTGGGGTCTTTTAAACACACATTTTCTAATTTCATGTATATTTTAATTTTATAGTTTAAATATTGATTATTATAATGAAATTCAGGTAATCGGACCTTTTAAAGGCTTAACACGTAAGTTTTGAGCTGATTTCAGGTTTACAAGTGGGGACCTAAACCGTCTTCCAACCTTATATCTGGGAACATTTGTGTATAAATTATTAGATTTTGAATTAGTGTCAAAGCCTATATGGTTCAATTTTTCACACTCGATAAATTTACAAGTGGGGACCTTCACAGTCATTTCAACAGACAAGTGGGGTCTTTTAAACATACATTTTCTAATTTCATGTATATTTTAATTTTATAGTTTAAATATTGATTATTATAATCAAATTTAGGTAATCGGACCTTTTAAAGGCTTAACACTTAAGTTTTGAGCTGATTTCAGATTTACAAGTGGGGACCTAAACCGTCTTCCAACCTTATATCTGGGGACATTTGTGTATAAATTATTACATTTTGTATTAGTGTCGAAGCCTATATGGTTCCATCAGGTATTTCAATTTCATTTTTCACACTGGATAAATTTACAAGTGGGGACCATCACAGTCATTTCAACAGACAAGTGGGGTCTTTTAAACATACATTTTCTAATTTCATGTATATTTTAATTTTATAGTTTAAATATTGATTATTATAATGAAGTTTAGGTAATCGGACCTTTTAAAGGCTTAACACGTAAGTTTTGAGCTGATTTCAGGTTTACAAGTGGGGACCTAAACAGTCTTCGAACCTTATATCTGGGGACATTTGTGTATAAATTATTAGATTTACTACTAGTGTCCAAGCCTATATGGCTCCATCAGGTATTTCAATTTTATTTTTCACACTCGATAAATTTACAAGTGGGGACCTTCACAGTCATTTCAACAGACAAGTGGGGTCTTTTAAACATACATTTTCTAATTTCATGTATATTTTAATTTTATAGTTTAAATATTGATTATTATAATGAAGTTTAGGTAATCGGACCTTTTAAAGGCTTAACACGTAAGTTTTGAGCTGATTTCAGGTTTACAAGTGGGGACCTAAACAGTCTTCGAACCTTATATCTGGGGACATTTGTGTATAAATTATTAGATTTACTACTAGTGTCCAAGCCTATATGGCTCCATCAGGTATTTCAATTTTATTTTTCACACTCGATAAATTTACAAGTGGGGACCTTCACAGTCATTTCAACAGACAAGTGGGGTCTTTTAAACACACATTTTCTAATTTCATGTATATTTTAATTTTATAGTTTAAATATTGATTATTATAATGAAATTTAGGTAATCGGACCTTTTAAAGGCTTAACTCTTAAGTTTTGAGCTGATTTCATATTTACAAGTGGGGACCTAAACCGTCTTCCAACCTTATATCTGGGGACATTTGTGTATAAATTATTAGATTTTGTATTAGTGTCGAAGCCTATATGGTTCCATCAGGTATTTCAATTTCATTTTTCACACTCGATAAATTTACAAGTGGGGACCTTCACAGTCATTTCAACAGACAAGTGGGGTCTTTTAAACATACATTTTCGAATTTCATGTATATTTTAATTTTATAGTTTAAATATTGATTATTATAATCAAATTTAGGTAATCGGACCTTTTAAAGGCTTAACACTTTAGTTTTGAGCTGATTTCAGATTTACAAGTGGGGACCTAAACCGTCTTCCAACCTTATATCTGGGGACATTTGTGTATAAATTATTAGATTTTGTATTAGTGTCGAAGCCTATATGGTTCCATCAGGTATTTCAATTTCATTTTTCACACTCGATAAATTTACAAGTGGGGACCTTCACAGTCATTTCAACAGACAAGTGGGGTCTTTTAAACATACATTTTCTAATTTCATGTATATTTTAATTTTATAGTTTAAATATTGATTATTATAATGAAGTTTAGGTAATCGGACCTTTTAAAGGCTTAACACGTAAGTTTTGAGCTGATTTCAGGTTTACAAGTGGGGACCTAAACAGTCTTCCAACCTTATATCTGGGGACATTTGTGTATAAATTATTAGATTTTGTATTAGTGTCGAAGCCTATATGGTTCCATCAGGTATTTCAATTTCATTTTTCACACTCGATAAATTTACAAGTGGGGACCTTCACAGTCATTTCAACAGACAAGTGGGGTCTTTTAAACACACATTTTCTCTATTCATGTATATTTTATATTTATAGTTTAAATATTGATTATTATAATGAAATTTAGGTAATCGGACCTTTTAAAGGCTTAACACTTAAGTTTTGAGCTAATTTCAGGTTTACAAGTGGGGACCTAAACAGTCTTCCAACCTTATATCTGGGGACATTTGTGTATAAATTATTAGGTTTTGAATTAGTGTCAAAGCCTATATGGTTGAATCAAGTATTTCAATTTCATTTTTCACACTCGATAAATTTACAAGTGGGGACATTCACCGTCATTTCAACAGACAAGTGGGGTCTTTTAAACACACATTTTCTAATTTCATGTATATTTTAATTTTATAGTTTAAGTATTGATTATTATAATCAAATTTAGGTAATCGGACCTTTTAAAGGCTTAACACTTAAATTTTGAGCTAATTTCAGGTTTTCAAGTGGGGACCTAAACCGTCTTCCAACCTTATATCTGGGGACATTTGTGTATGAATTATTAGATTTTGTATTAGTGTCGAAGCCTATATGGTTCCATCAGGTATTTCAATTTCATTTTTCACACTCGATAAAATTACAAGTGGGGACCTTCACAGTCATTTCAACAGACAAGTGGGGTCTTTTAAACACACATTTTCTAATTTCATGTATATTTTATATTTATAGTTTAAATATTGATTATTATAATGAAATTTAGGTAATCGGACCTTTTAAAGGCTTACAACTTAAGTTTTGAGCTAATTTCAGGTTTACAAGTGGGGACCTAAACAGTCTTCCAACCTTATATCTGGGAACATTTGTGTATAAATTATTAGATTTTGAATTAGTGTCAAAGCCTATATGGTTCAATTTTTCACACTCGATAAATTTACAAGTGGGGACCTTCACAGTCATTTCAACAGACAAGTGGGGTCTTTTAAACATACATTTTCGAATTTCATGTATATTTTAATTTTATAGTTTAAATATTGATTATTATAATCAAATTTAGGTAATCGGACCTTTTAAAGGCTTAACACTTTAGTTTTGAGCTGATTTCAGATTTACAAGTGGGGACCTAAACCGTCTTCCAACCTTATATCTGGGGACATTTGTGTATAAATTATTAGATTTTGTATTAGTGTCGAAGCCTATATGGTTCCATCAGGTATTTCAATTTCATTTTTCACACTCGATAAATTTACAAGTGGGGACCTTCACAGTCATTTCAACAGACAAGTGGGGTCTTTTAAACATACATTTTCTAATTTCATGTATATTTTAATTTTATAGTTTAAATATTGATTATTATAATGAAGTTTAGGTAATCGGACCTTTTAAAGGCTTAACACGTAAGTTTTGAGCTGATTTCAGGTTTACAAGTGGGGACCTAAACAGTCTTCCAACCTTATATCTGGGGACATTTGTGTATAAATTATTAGATTTTGTATTAGTGTCGAAGCCTATATGGTTCCATCAGGTATTTCAATTTCATTTTTCACACTCAATAAATTTACAAGTGGGGACCTTCACAGTCATTTCAACAGACAAGTGGGGTCTTTTAAACACACATTTTCTCTATTCATGTATATTTTATATTTATAGTTTAAATATTGATTATTATAATGAAATTTAGGTAATCGGACCTTTTAAAGGCTTAACACTTAAGTTTTGAGCTAATTTCAGGTTTACAAGTGGGGACCTAAACAGTCTTCCAACCTTATATCTGGGGACATTTGTGTATAAATTATTAGGTTTTGAATTAGTGTCAAAGCCTATATGGTTGAATCAAGTATTTCAATTTCATTTTTCACACTCGATAAATTTACAAGTGGGGACATTCACCGTCATTTCAACAGACAAGTGGGGTCTTTTAAACACACATTTTCTAATTTCATGTATATTTTAATTTTATAGTTTAAGTATTGATTATTATAATCAAATTTAGGTAATCGGACCTTTTAAAGGCTTAACACTTAAATTTTGAGCTAATTTCAGGTTTACAAGTGGGGACCTAAACCGTCTTCCAACCTTATATCTGGGGACATTTGTGTATGAATTATTAGATTTTGTATTAGTGTCGAAGCCTATATGGTTCCATCAGGTATTTCAATTTCATTTTTCACACTCGATAAAATTACAAGTGGGGACCTTCACAGTCATTTCAACAGACAAGTGGGGTCTTTTAAACACACATTTTCTAATTTCATGTATATTTTATATTTATAGTTTAAATATTGATTATTATAATGAAATTTAGGTAATCGGACCTTTTAAAGGCTTACAACTTAAGTTTTGAGCTAATTTCAGGTTTACAAGTGGGGACCTAAACAGTCTTCCAACCTTATATCTGGGAACATTTGTGTATAAATTATTAGATTTTGAATTAGTGTCAAAGCCTATATGGTTCAATTTTTCACACTCGATAAATTTACAAGTGGGGACCTTCACAGTCATTTCAACAGACAAGTGGGGTCTTTTAAACATACATTTTCGAATTTCATGTATATTTTAATTTTATAGTTTAAATATTGATTATTATAATCAAATTTAGGTAATCGGACCTTTTAAAGGCTTAACACTTAAGTTTTGAGCTGATTTCAGATTTACAAGTGGGGACCTAAACCGTCTTCCAACCTTATATCTGGGGACATTTGTGTATAAATTATTAGATTTTGTATTAGTGTCGAAGCCTATATGGTTCCATCAGGTATTTCAATTTCATTTTTCACACTCGATAAATTTACAAGTGGGGACCTTCACAGTCATTTCAACAGAGAAGTGGGGTCTTTTAAACATACATTTTCTAATTTCATGTATATTTTAATTTTATAGTTTAAATATTGATTATTATAATGAAGTTTAGGTAATCGGACCTTTTAAAGGCTTAACACGTAAGTTTTGAGCTGATTTCAGGTTTACAAGTGGGGACCTAAACAGTCTTCGAACCTTATATCTGGGGACATTTGTGTATAAATTATTAGATTTTGTATTAGTGTCGAAGCCTATATGGTTCCATCTGGTATTTCAATTTCATTTTTCACACTCGATAAATTTACAAGTGGGGACCTTCACAGTCATTTCAACAGACAAGTGGGGTCTTTTGAACACACATTTTCTAATTTCATGTATATTTTAATTTTATAGTTTAAATATTGATTATTATAATCAAATTTAGGTAATCGTACCTTTTAAAGGCTTTACACTTAAGTTTTGAGCTGATTTCTGGTTTACAAGTGGGGACCTAAACAGTCTTCCAACCTTATATCTGGGGACATTTGTGTATAAATTATTAGATTTTGTATTAGTGTCGAAGCCTATATGGTTCCATCAGGTATTTCAATTTCATTTTTCACACTCGATAAATTTACAAGTGGGGACCTTCACAGTCATTTCAACAGACAAGTGGGGTCTTTTAAACACACATTTTCTCTATTCATGTATATTTTATATTTATAGTTTAAATATTGATTATTATAATGAAATTTAGGTAATCGGACCTTTTAAAGGCTTAACTCTTAAGTTTTGAGCTGATTTCATATTTACAAGTGGGGACCTAAACCGTCTTCCAACCTTATATCTGGGGACATTTGTGTATAAATTATTAGATTTTGTATTAGTGTCGAAGCCTATATGGTTCCATCAGGTATTTCAATTTCATTTTTCACACTCGATAAATTTACAAGTGGGGACCTTCACAGTCATTTCAACAGACAAGTGGGGTCTTTTAAACATACATTTTCTAATTTCATGTATATTTTAATTTTATAGTTTAAATATTGATTATTATAATGAAGTTTAGGTAATCGGACCTTTTAAAGGCTTAACACGTAAGTTTTGAGCTGATTTCAGGTTTACAAGTGGGGACCTAAACAGTCTTCGAACCTTATATCTGGGGACATTTGTGTATAAATTATTAGATTTTGTATTAGTGTCGAAGCCTATATGGTTCCATCTGGTATTTCAATTTCATTTTTCACACTCGATAAATTTACAAGTGGGGACCTTCACAGTCATTTCAACAGACAAGTGGGGTCTTTTGAACACACATTTTCTAATTTCATGTATATTTTAATTTTATAGTTTAAATATTGATTATTATAATCAAATTTAGGTAATCGGACCTTTTAAAGGCTTTACACTTAAGTTTTGAGCTGATTTCTGGTTTACAAGTGGGGACCTAAACAGTCTTCCAACCTTATATCTGGGGACATTTGTGTATAAATTATTAGATTTTGTATTAGTGTCGAAGCCTATATGGTTCCATCAGGTATTTCAATTTCATTTTTCACACTCGATAAATTTACAAGTGGGGACCTTCACAGTCATTTCAACAGACAAGTGGGGTCTTTTAAACACACATTTTCTCTATTCATGTATATTTTATATTTATAGTTTAAATATTGATTATTATAATGAAATTTAGGTAATCGGACCTTTTAAAGGCTTAACTCTTAAGTTTTGAGCTGATTTCATATTTACAAGTGGGGACCTAAACCGTCTTCCAACCTTATATCTGGGGACATTTGTGTATAAATTATTAGATTTTGTATTAGTGTCGAAGCCTATATGGTTCCATCAGGTATTTCAATTTCATTTTTCACACTCGATAAATTTACAAGTGGGGACCTTCACAGTCATTTCAACAGACAAGTGGGGTCTTTTAAACATACATTTTCGAATTTCATGTATATTTTAATTTTATAGTTTAAATATTGATTATTATAATCAAATTTAGGTAATCGGACCTTTTAAAGGCTTAACACTTTAGTTTTGAGCTGATTTCAGATTTACAAGTGGGGACCTAAACCGTCTTCCAACCTTATATCTGGGGACATTTGTGTATAAATTATTAGATTTTGTATTAGTGTCGAAGCCTATATGGTTCCATCAGGTATTTCAATTTCATTTTTCACACTCGATAAATTTACAAGTGGGGACCTTCACAGTCATTTCAACAGACAAGTGGGGTCTTTTAAACATACATTTTCTAATTTCATGTATATTTTAATTTTATAGTTTAAATATTGATTATTATAATGAAGTTTAGGTAATCGGACCTTTTAAAGGCTTAACACGTAAGTTTTGAGCTGATTTCAGGTTTACAAGTGGGGACCTAAACAGTCTTCCAACCTTATATCTGGGGACATTTGTGTATAAATTATTAGATTTTGTATTAGTGTCGAAGCCTATATGGTTCCATCAGGTATTTCAATTTCATTTTTCACACTCGATAAATTTACAAGTGGGGACCTTCACAGTCATTTCAACAGACAAGTGGGGTCTTTTAAACACACATTTTCTCTATTCATGTATATTTTATATTTATAGTTTAAATATTGATTATTATAATGAAATTTAGGTAATCGGACCTTTTAAAGGCTTAACACTTAAGTTTTGAGCTAATTTCAGGTTTACAAGTGGGGACCTAAACAGTCTTCCAACCTTATATCTGGGGACATTTGTGTATAAATTATTAGGTTTTGAATTAGTGTCAAAGCCTATATGGTTGAATCAAGTATTTCAATTTCATTTTTCACACTCGATAAATTTACAAGTGGGGACCTTCACAGTCATTTCAACAGACAAGTGGGGTCTTTTGAACACACATTTTCTAATTTCATGTATATTTTAATTTTATAGTTTAAATATTGATTATTATAATCAAATTTAGGTAATCGGACCTTTTAAAGGCTTTACACTTAAGTTTTGAGCTGATTTCTGGTTTACAAGTGGGGACCTTAACAGTCTTCCAACCTTATATCTGGGGACATTTGTGTATAAATTATTAGATTTTGTATTAGTGTCGAAGCCTATATGGTTCCATCAGGTATTTCAATTTCATTTTTCACACTCGATAAATTTACAAGTGGGGACATTCACCGTCATTTCAACAGACAAGTGGGGTGTTTTAAACACACATTTTCTAATTTCATGTATATTTTAATTTTATAGTTTAAGTATGATTATTATAATCAAATTTAGGTAATCGGACCATTTAAAGGCTTAACACTTAAGTTTTGAGCTGATTTCATATTTACAAGTGGGGACCTAAACCGTCTTCCAACCTTATATCTGAGGACATTTGTGTATAAATTATTAGATTTTGTATTAGTGTCGAAGCCTATATGGTTCCATCAGGCATTTCAATTTCATTTTTCACACTCGATAAATTTACAAGTGGGGACCTTCACAGTCATTTCAACAGACAAGTGGGGTCTTTTAAACACACATTTTCTAATTTCATGTATATTTTATATTTATAGTTTAAATATTGATTATTATAATGAAATTTAGGTAATCGGACCTTTTAAAGGCTTACAACTTAAGTTTTGAGCTAATTTCAGCTTTACAAGTGGGGACCTAAACAGTCTTCCAACCTTATATCTGGGAACATTTGTGTATAAATTATTAGATTTTGAATTAGTGTCAAAGCCTATATGGTTCAATTTTTCACACTCGATAAATTTACAAGTGGGGACCTTCACAGTCATTTCAACAGACAAGTGGGGTCTTTTAAACATACATTTTCGAATTTCATGTATATTTTAATTTTATAGTTTAAATATTGATTATTATAATCAAATTTAGGTAATCGGACCTTTTAAAGGCTTAACACTTAAGTTTTGAGCTGATTTCAGATTTACAAGTGGGGACCTAAACCGTCTTCCAACCTTATATCTGGGGACATTTGTGTATAAATTATTAGATTTTGTATTAGTGTCGAAGCCTATATGGTTCCATCAGGTATTTCAATTTCATTTTTCACACTCGATAAATTTACAAGTGGGGACCTTCACAGTCATTTCAACAGACAAGTGGGGTCTTTTAAACACACATTTTCTAATTTCATGTATATTTTAATTTTATAGTTTAAGTATTGATTATTATAATCAAATTTAGGTAATCGGACCATTTAAAGGCTTAACACTTAAGTTTTGAGCTGATTTCATATTTACAAGTGGGGACCTAAACCGTCTTCCAACCTTATATCTGAGGACATTTGTGTATAAATTATTAGATTTTGTATTAGTGTCGAAGCCTATATGGTTCCATCAGGTATTTCAATTTCATTTTTCACACTCGATAAATTTACAAGTGGGGACCTTCACAGTCATTTCAACAGACAAGTGGGGTCTTTTAAACACACATTTTCTCTATTCATGTATATTTTATATTTATAGTTTAAATATTGATTATTATAATGAAATTTAGGTAATCGGACCTTTTAAAGGCTTAACACTTAAGTTTTGAGCTAATTTCAGGTTTACAAGTGGGGACCTAAACAGTCTTCCAACCTTATATCTGGGAACATTTGTGTATAAATTATTAGATTTTGAATTAGTGTCAAAGCCTATATGGTTCAATTTTTCACACTCGATAAATTTACAAGTGGGGACCTTCACAGTCATTTCAACAGACAAGTGGGGTCTTTTAAACATACATTTTCGAATTTCATGTATATTTTAATTTTATAGTTTAAATATTGATTATTATAATCAAATTTAGGTAATCGGACCTTTTAAAGGCTTAACACTTAAGTTTTGAGCTGATTTCAGATTTACAAGTGGGGACCTAAACCGTCTTCCAACCTTATATCTGGGGACATTTGTGTATAAATTATTAGATTTTGTATTAGTGTCGAAGCCTATATGGTTCCATCAGGTATTTCAATTTCATTTTTCACACTCGATAAATTTACAAGTGGGGACCTAAACAGTCTTCGAACCTTATATCTGGGGACATTTGTGTATAAATTATTAGATTTTGTATTAGTGTCGAAGCCTATATGGTTCCATCTGGTATTTCAATTTCATTTTTCACACTCGATAAATTTACAAGTGGGGACCTTCACAGTCATTTCAACAGACAAGTGGGGTCTTTTGAACACACATTTTCTAATTTCATGTATATTTTAATTTTATAGTTTAAATATTGATTATTATAATCAAATTTAGGTAATCGGACCTTTTAAAGGCTTTACACTTAAGTTTTGAGCTGATTTCTGGTTTACAAGTGGGGACCTAAACAGTCTTCCAACCTTATATCTGGGGACATTTGTGTATAAATTATTAGATTTTGTATTAGTGTCGAAGCCTATATGGTTCCATCAGGTATTTCAATTTCATTTTTCACACTCGATAAATTTACAAGTGGGGACCTTCACAGTCATTTCAACAGACAAGTGGGGTCTTTTAAACACACATTTTCTCTATTCATGTATATTTTATATTTATAGTTTAAATATTGATTATTATAATGAAATTTAGGTAATCGGACCTTTTAAAGGCTTAACACTTAAGTTTTGAGCTAATTTCAGGTTTACAAGTGGGGACCTAAACAGTCTTCCAACCTTATATCTGGGGACATTTGTGTATAAATTATTAGGTTTTGAATTAGTGTCAAAGCCTATATGGTTGAATCAAGTATTTCAATTTCATTTTTCACACTCGATAAATTTACAAGTGGGGACCTTCACAGTCATTTCAACAGACAAGTGGGGTCTTTTGAACACACATTTTCTAATTTCATGTATATTTTAATTTTATAGTTTAAATATTGATTATTATAATCAAATTTAGGTAATCGGACCTTTTAAAGGCTTTACACTTAAGTTTTGAGCTGATTTCTGGTTTACAAGTGGGGACCTTAACAGTCTTCCAACCTTATATCTGGGGACATTTGTGTATAAATTATTAGATTTTGTATTAGTGTCGAAGCCTATATGGTTCCATCAGGTATTTCAATTTCATTTTTCACACTCGATAAATTTACAAGTGGGGACATTCACCGTCATTTCAACAGACAAGTGGGGTCTTTTAAACACACATTTTCTAATTTCATGTATATTTTAATTTTATAGTTTAAGTATGATTATTATAATCAAATTTAGGTAATCGGACCATTTAAAGGCTTAACACTTAAGTTTTGAGCTGATTTCATATTTACAAGTGGGGACCTAAACCGTCTTCCAACCTTATATCTGAGGACATTTGTGTATAAATTATTAGATTTTGTATTAGTGTCGAAGCCTATATGGTTCCATCAGGTATTTCAATTTCATTTTTCACACTCGATAAATTTACAAGTGGGGACCTTCACAGTCATTTCAACAGACAAGTGGGGTCTTTTAAACACACATTTTCTAATTTCATGTATATTTTATATTTATAGTTTAAATATTGATTATTATAATGAAATTTAGGTAATCGGACCTTTTAAAGGCTTACAACTTAAGTTTTGAGCTAATTTCAGCTTTACAAGTGGGGACCTAAACAGTCTTCCAACCTTATATCTGGGAACATTTGTGTATAAATTATTAGATTTTGAATTAGTGTCAAAGCCTATATGGTTCAATTTTTCACACTCGATAAATTTACAAGTGGGGACCTTCACAGTCATTTCAACAGACAAGTGGGGTCTTTTAAACATACATTTTCGAATTTCATGTATATTTTAATTTTATAGTTTAAATATTGATTATTATAATCAAATTTAGGTAATCGGACCTTTTAAAGGCTTAACACTTAAGTTTTGAGCTGATTTCAGATTTACAAGTGGGGACCTAAACCGTCTTCCAACCTTATATCTGGGGACATTTGTGTATAAATTATTAGATTTTGTATTAGTGTCGAAGCCTATATGGTTCCATCAGGTATTTCAATTTCATTTTTCACACTCGATAAATTTACAAGTGGGGACCTTCACAGTCATTTCAACAGACAAGTGGGGTCTTTTAAACATACATTTTCTAATTTCATGTATATTTTAATTTTATAGTTTAAATATTGATTATTATAATGAAGTTTAGGTAATCGGACCTTTTAAAGGCTTAACACGTAAGTTTTGAGCTGATTTCAGGTTTACAAGTGGGGACCTAAACAGTCTTCGAACCTTATATCTGGGGACATTTGTGTATAAATTATTAGATTTTGTATTAGTGTCGAAGCCTATATGGTTCCATCTGGTATTTCAATTTCATTTTTCACACTCGATAAATTTACAAGTGGGGACCTTCACAGTCATTTCAACAGACAAGTGGGGTCTTTTGAACACACATTTTCTAATTTCATGTATATTTTAATTTTATAGTTTAAATATTGATTATTATAATCAAATTTAGGTAATCGGACCTTTTAAAGGCTTTACACTTAAGTTTTGAGCTGATTTCTGGTTTACAAGTGGGGACCTAAACAGTCTTCCAACCTTATATCTGGGGACATTTGTGTATAAATTATTAGATTTTGTATTAGTGTCGAAGCCTATATGGTTCCATCAGGTATTTCAATTTCATTTTTCACACTCGATAAATTTACAAGTGGGGACCTTCACAGTCATTTCAACAGACAAGTGGGGTCTTTTAAACACACATTTTCTCTATTCATGTATATTTTATATTTATAGTTTAAATATTGATTATTATAATGAAATTTAGGTAATCGGACCTTTTAAAGGCTTAACTCTTAAGTTTTGAGCTGATTTCATATTTACAAGTGGGGACCTAAACCGTCTTCCAACCTTATATCTGGGGACATTTGTGTATAAATTATTAGATTTTGTATTAGTGTCGAAGCCTATATGGTTCCATCAGGTATTTCAATTTCATTTTTCACACTCGATAAATTTACAAGTGGGGACCTTCACAGTCATTTCAACAGACAAGTGGGGTCTTTTAAACATACATTTTCGAATTTCATGTATATTTTAATTTTATAGTTTAAATATTGATTATTATAATCAAATTTAGGTAATCGGACCTTTTAAAGGCTTAACACTTTAGTTTTGAGCTGATTTCAGATTTACAAGTGGGGACCTAAACCGTCTTCCAACCTTATATCTGGGGACATTTGTGTATAAATTATTAGATTTTGTATTAGTGTCGAAGCCTATATGGTTCCATCAGGTATTTCAATTTCATTTTTCACACTCGATAAATTTACAAGTGGGGACCTTCACAGTCATTTCAACAGACAAGTGGGGTCTTTTAAACATACATTTTCTAATTTCATGTATATTTTAATTTTATAGTTTAAATATTGATTATTATAATGAAGTTTAGGTAATCGGACCTTTTAAAGGCTTAACACGTAAGTTTTGAGCTGATTTCAGGTTTACAAGTGGGGACCTAAACAGTCTTCCAACCTTATATCTGGGGACATTTGTGTATAAATTATTAGATTTTGTATTAGTGTCGAAGCCTATATGGTTCCATCAGGTATTTCAATTTCATTTTTCACACTCGATAAATTTACAAGTGGGGACCTTCACAGTCATTTCAACAGACAAGTGGGGTCTTTTAAACACACATTTTCTCTATTCATGTATATTTTATATTTATAGTTTAAATATTGATTATTATAATGAAATTTAGGTAATCGGACCTTTTAAAGGCTTAACACTTAAGTTTTGAGCTAATTTCAGGTTTACAAGTGGGGACCTAAACAGTCTTCCAACCTTATATCTGGGGACATTTGTGTATAAATTATTAGGTTTTGAATTAGTGTCAAAGCCTATATGGTTGAATCAAGTATTTCAATTTCATTTTTCACACTCGATAAATTTACAAGTGGGGACCTTCACAGTCATTTCAACAGACAAGTGGGGTCTTTTGAACACACATTTTCTAATTTCATGTATATTTTAATTTTATAGTTTAAATATTGATTATTATAATCAAATTTAGGTAATCGGACCTTTTAAAGGCTTTACACTTAAGTTTTGAGCTGATTTCTGGTTTACAAGTGGGGACCTTAACAGTCTTCCAACCTTATATCTGGGGACATTTGTGTATAAATTATTAGATTTTGTATTAGTGTCGAAGCCTATATGGTTCCATCAGGTATTTCAATTTCATTTTTCACACTCGATAAATTTACAAGTGGGGACATTCACCGTCATTTCAACAGACAAGTGGGGTGTTTTAAACACACATTTTCTAATTTCATGTATATTTTAATTTTATAGTTTAAGTATGATTATTATAATCAAATTTAGGTAATCGGACCATTTAAAGGCTTAACACTTAAGTTTTGAGCTGATTTCATATTTACAAGTGGGGACCTAAACCGTCTTCCAACCTTATATCTGAGGACATTTGTGTATAAATTATTAGATTTTGTATTAGTGTCGAAGCCTATATGGTTCCATCAGGCATTTCAATTTCATTTTTCACACTCGATAAATTTACAAGTGGGGACCTTCACAGTCATTTCAACAGACAAGTGGGGTCTTTTAAACACACATTTTCTAATTTCATGTATATTTTATATTTATAGTTTAAATATTGATTATTATAATGAAATTTAGGTAATCGGACCTTTTAAAGGCTTACAACTTAAGTTTTGAGCTAATTTCAGCTTTACAAGTGGGGACCTAAACAGTCTTCCAACCTTATATCTGGGAACATTTGTGTATAAATTATTAGATTTTGAATTAGTGTCAAAGCCTATATGGTTCAATTTTTCACACTCGATAAATTTACAAGTGGGGACCTTCACAGTCATTTCAACAGACAAGTGGGGTCTTTTAAACATACATTTTCGAATTTCATGTATATTTTAATTTTATAGTTTAAATATTGATTATTATAATCAAATTTAGGTAATCGGACCTTTTAAAGGCTTAACACTTAAGTTTTGAGCTGATTTCAGATTTACAAGTGGGGACCTAAACCGTCTTCCAACCTTATATCTGGGGACATTTGTGTATAAATTATTAGATTTTGTATTAGTGTCGAAGCCTATATGGTTCCATCAGGTATTTCAATTTCATTTTTCACACTCGATAAATTTACAAGTGGGGACCTTCACAGTCATTTCAACAGACAAGTGGGGTCTTTTAAACACACATTTTCTAATTTCATGTATATTTTAATTTTATAGTTTAAGTATTGATTATTATAATCAAATTTAGGTAATCGGACCATTTAAAGGCTTAACACTTAAGTTTTGAGCTGATTTCATATTTACAAGTGGGGACCTAAACCGTCTTCCAACCTTATATCTGAGGACATTTGTGTATAAATTATTAGATTTTGTATTAGTGTCGAAGCCTATATGGTTCCATCAGGTATTTCAATTTCATTTTTCACACTCGATAAATTTACAAGTGGGGACCTTCACAGTCATTTCAACAGACAAGTGGGGTCTTTTAAACACACATTTTCTCTATTCATGTATATTTTATATTTATAGTTTAAATATTGATTATTATAATGAAATTTAGGTAATCGGACCTTTTAAAGGCTTAACACTTAAGTTTTGAGCTAATTTCAGGTTTACAAGTGGGGACCTAAACAGTCTTCCAACCTTATATCTGGGAACATTTGTGTATAAATTATTAGATTTTGAATTAGTGTCAAAGCCTATATGGTTCAATTTTTCACACTCGATAAATTTACAAGTGGGGACCTTCACAGTCATTTCAACAGACAAGTGGGGTCTTTTAAACATACATTTTCGAATTTCATGTATATTTTAATTTTATAGTTTAAATATTGATTATTATAATCAAATTTAGGTAATCGGACCTTTTAAAGGCTTAACACTTAAGTTTTGAGCTGATTTCAGATTTACAAGTGGGGACCTAAACCGTCTTCCAACCTTATATCTGGGGACATTTGTGTATAAATTATTAGATTTTGTATTAGTGTCGAAGCCTATATGGTTCCATCAGGTATTTCAATTTCATTTTTCACACTCGATAAATTTACAAGTGGGGACCTAAACAGTCTTCGAACCTTATATCTGGGGACATTTGTGTATAAATTATTAGATTTTGTATTAGTGTCGAAGCCTATATGGTTCCATCTGGTATTTCAATTTCATTTTTCACACTCGATAAATTTACAAGTGGGGACCTTCACAGTCATTTCAACAGACAAGTGGGGTCTTTTGAACACACATTTTCTAATTTCATGTATATTTTAATTTTATAGTTTAAATATTGATTATTATAATCAAATTTAGGTAATCGGACCTTTTAAAGGCTTTACACTTAAGTTTTGAGCTGATTTCTGGTTTACAAGTGGGGACCTAAACAGTCTTCCAACCTTATATCTGGGGACATTTGTGTATAAATTATTAGATTTTGTATTAGTGTCGAAGCCTATATGGTTCCATCAGGTATTTCAATTTCATTTTTCACACTCGATAAATTTACAAGTGGGGACCTTCACAGTCATTTCAACAGACAAGTGGGGTCTTTTAAACACACATTTTCTCTATTCATGTATATTTTATATTTATAGTTTAAATATTGATTATTATAATGAAATTTAGGTAATCGGACCTTTTAAAGGCTTAACACTTAAGTTTTGAGCTAATTTCAGGTTTACAAGTGGGGACCTAAACAGTCTTCCAACCTTATATCTGGGGACATTTGTGTATAAATTATTAGGTTTTGAATTAGTGTCAAAGCCTATATGGTTGAATCAAGTATTTCAATTTCATTTTTCACACTCGATAAATTTACAAGTGGGGACCTTCACAGTCATTTCAACAGACAAGTGGGGTCTTTTGAACACACATTTTCTAATTTCATGTATATTTTAATTTTATAGTTTAAATATTGATTATTATAATCAAATTTAGGTAATCGGACCTTTTAAAGGCTTTACACTTAAGTTTTGAGCTGATTTCTGGTTTACAAGTGGGGACCTTAACAGTCTTCCAACCTTATATCTGGGGACATTTGTGTATAAATTATTAGATTTTGTATTAGTGTCGAAGCCTATATGGTTCCATCAGGTATTTCAATTTCATTTTTCACACTCGATAAATTTACAAGTGGGGACATTCACCGTCATTTCAACAGACAAGTGGGGTCTTTTAAACACACATTTTCTAATTTCATGTATATTTTAATTTTATAGTTTAAGTATGATTATTATAATCAAATTTAGGTAATCGGACCATTTAAAGGCTTAACACTTAAGTTTTGAGCTGATTTCATATTTACAAGTGGGGACCTAAACCGTCTTCCAACCTTATATCTGAGGACATTTGTGTATAAATTATTAGATTTTGTATTAGTGTCGAAGCCTATATGGTTCCATCAGGTATTTCAATTTCATTTTTCACACTCGATAAATTTACAAGTGGGGACCTTCACAGTCATTTCAACAGACAAGTGGGGTCTTTTAAACACACATTTTCTAATTTCATGTATATTTTATATTTATAGTTTAAATATTGATTATTATAATGAAATTTAGGTAATCGGACCTTTTAAAGGCTTACAACTTAAGTTTTGAGCTAATTTCAGCTTTACAAGTGGGGACCTAAACAGTCTTCCAACCTTATATCTGGGAACATTTGTGTATAAATTATTAGATTTTGAATTAGTGTCAAAGCCTATATGGTTCAATTTTTCACACTCGATAAATTTACAAGTGGGGACCTTCACAGTCATTTCAACAGACAAGTGGGGTCTTTTAAACATACATTTTCGAATTTCATGTATATTTTAATTTTATAGTTTAAATATTGATTATTATAATCAAATTTAGGTAATCGGACCTTTTAAAGGCTTAACACTTAAGTTTTGAGCTGATTTCAGATTTACAAGTGGGGACCTAAACCGTCTTCCAACCTTATATCTGGGGACATTTGTGTATAAATTATTAGATTTTGTATTAGTGTCGAAGCCTATATGGTTCCATCAGGTATTTCAATTTCATTTTTCACACTCGATAAATTTACAAGTGGGGACCTTCACAGTCATTTCAACAGACAAGTGGGGTCTTTTAAACATACATTTTCTAATTTCATGTATATTTTAATTTTATAGTTTAAATATTGATTATTATAATGAAGTTTAGGTAATCGGACCTTTTAAAGGCTTAACACGTAAGTTTTGAGCTGATTTCAGGTTTACAAGTGGGGACCTAAACAGTCTTCGAACCTTATATCTGGGGACATTTGTGTATAAATTATTAGATTTTGTATTAGTGTCGAAGCCTATATGGTTCCATCTGGTATTTCAATTTCATTTTTCACACTCGATAAATTTACAAGTGGGGACCTTCACAGTCATTTCAACAGACAAGTGGGGTCTTTTAAACACACATTTTCTAATTTCATGTATATTTTAATTTTATAGTTTAAATATTGATTATTATAATCAAATTTAGGTAATCGGACCTTTTAAAGGCTTTACACTTAAGTTTTGAGCTGATTTCTGGTTTACAAGTGGGGACCTAAACAGTCTTCCAACCTTATATCTGGGGACATTTGTGTATAAATTATTAGATTTTGTATTAGTGTCGAAGCCTATATGGTTCCATCAGGTATTTCAATTTCATTTTTCACACTCGATAAATTTACAAGTGGGGACCTTCACAGTCATTTCAACAGACAAGTGGGGTCTTTTAAACACACATTTTCTCTATTCATGTATATTTTATATTTATAGTTTAAATATTGATTATTATAATGAAATTTAGGTAATCGGACCTTTTAAAGGCTTAACACTTAAGTTTTGAGCTAATTTCAGGTTTACAAGTGGGGACCTAAACAGTCTTCCAACCTTATATCTGGGGACATTTGTGTATAAATTATTAGGTTTTGAATTAGTGTCAAAGCCTATATGGTTGAATCAAGTATTTCAATTTCATTTTTCACACTCGATAAATTTACAAGTGGGGACCTTCACAGTCATTTCAACAGACAAGTGGGGTCTTTTAAACACACATTTTCTAATTTCATGTATATTTTAATTTTATAGTTTAAATATTGATTATTATAATCAAATTTAGGTAATCGGACCTTTTAAAGGCTTTACACTTAAGTTTT
Organism: Phalangium opilio; assembly: GCF_054372755.1. Lineage (NCBI taxonomy): Eukaryota > Metazoa > Arthropoda > Arachnida > Opiliones > Phalangiidae > Phalangium > Phalangium opilio. Next base: position 1,632,862 of record NW_028324203.1, read on the forward strand.
GAGCTGATTTCATATTTACAAGTGGGGACCTAAACCGTCTTCCAACCTTATATCTGAGGACATTTGTGTATAAATTATTAGATTTTGTATTAGTGTCGAAGCCTATATGGTTCCATCAGGTATTTCAATTTCATTTTTCACACTCGATAAATTTACAAGTGGGGACCTTCACAGTCATTTCAACAGACAAGTGGGGTCTTTTAAACACACATTTTCTCTATTCATGTATATTTTATATTTATAGTTTAAATATTGATTATTATAATGAAATTTAGGTAATCGGACCTTTTAAAGGCTTAACACTTAAGTTTTGAGCTAATTTCAGGTTTACAAGTGGGGACCTAAACAGTCTTCCAACCTTATATCTGGGGACATTTGTGTATAAATTATTAGGTTTTGAATTAGTGTCAAAGCCTATATGGTTGAATCAAGTATTTCAATTTCATTTTTCACACTCGATAAATTTACAAGTGGGGACATTCACCGTCATTTCAACAGACAAGTGGGGTCTTTTAAACACACATTTTCTAATTTCATGTATATTTTAATTTTATAGTTTAAGTATTGATTATTATAATCAAATTTAGGTAATCGGACCTTTTAAAGGCTTAACACTTAAGTTTTGAGCTAATTTCAGGTTTACAAGTGGGGACCTAAACCGTCTTCCAACCTTATATCTGGGGACATTTGTGTATAAATTATTAGATTTTGTATTAGTGTCGAAGCCTATATGGTTCCATCAGGTATTTCAATTTCATTTTTCACACTCGATAAAATTACAAGTGGGGACCTTCACAGTCATTTCAACAGACAAGTGGGGTCTTTTAAACACACATTTTCTAATTTCATGTATATTTTATATTTATAGTTTAAATATTGATTATTATAATGAAATTTAGGTAATCGGACCTTTTAAAGGCTTACAACTTAAGTTTTGAGCTAATTTCAGGTTTACAAGTGGGGACCTAAACAGTCTTCCAACCTTATATCTGGGAACATTTGTGTATAAATTATTAGATTTTGAATTAGTGTCAAAGCCTATATGGTTCAATTTTTCACACTCGATAAATTTACAAGTGGGGACCTTCACAGTCATTTCAACAGACAAGTGGGGTCTTTTAAACATACATTTTCGAATTTCATGTATATTTTAATTTTATAGTTTAAATATTGATTATTATAATCAAATTTAGGTAATCGGACCTTTTAAAGGCTTAACACTTAAGTTTTGAGCTGATTTCAGATTTACAAGTGGGGACCTAAACCGTCTTCCAACCTTATATCTGGGGACATTTGTGTATAAATTATTAGATTTTGTATTAGTGTCGAAGCCTATATGGTTCCATCAGGTATTTCAATTTCATTTTTCACACTCGATAAATTTACAAGTGGGGACCTTCACAGTCATTTCAACAGACAAGTGGGGTCTTTTGAACACACATTTTCTAATTTCATGTATATTTTAATTTTATAGTTTAAATATTGATTATTATAATCAAATTTAGGTAATCGGACCTTTTAAAGGCTTTACACTTAAGTTTTGAGCTGATTTCTGGTTTACAAGTGGGGACCTAAACAGTCTCCCAACCTTATATCTGGGGACATTTGTGTATAAATTATTAGATTTTGTATTAGTGTCGAAGCCTATATGGTTCCATCAGGTATTTCAATTTCATTTTTCACACTCGATAAATTTACAAGTGGGGACCTTCACAGTCATTTCAACAGACAAGTGGGGTCTTTTAAACATACATTTTCTAATTTCATGTATATTTTAATTTTATAGTTTAAATATTGATTATTATAATGAAGTTTAGGTAATCGGACCTTTTAAAGGCTTAACACGTAAGTTTTGAGCTGATTTCAGGTTTACAAGTGGGGACCTAAACAGTCTTCGAACCTTATATCTGGGGACATTTGTGTATAAATTATTAGATTTTGTATTAGTGTCGAAGCCTATATGGTTCCATCTGGTATTTCAATTTCATTTTTCACACTCGATAAATTTACAAGTGGGGACCTTCACAGTCATTTCAACAGACAAGTGGGGTCTTTTAAACACACATTTTCTCTATTCATGTATATTTTATATTTATAGTTTAAATATTGATTATTATAATGAAATTTAGGTAATCGGACCTTTTAAAGGCTTAACACTTAAGTTTTGAGCTAATTTCAGGTTTACAAGTGGGGACCTAAACAGTCTTCCAACCTTATATCTGGGGACATTTGTGTATAAATTATTAGGTTTTGAATTAGTGTCAAAGCCTATATGGTTGAATCAAGTATTTCAATTTCATTTTTCACACTCGATAAATTTACAAGTGGGGACATTCACCGTCATTTCAACAGACAAGTGGGGTCTTTTAAACACACATTTTCTAATTTCATGTATATTTTAATTTTATAGTTTAAGTATTGATTATTATAATCAAATTTAGGTAATCGGACCTTTTAAAGGCTTAACACTTAAGTTTTGAGCTAATTTCAGGTTTACAAGTGGGGACCTAAACCGTCTTCCAACCTTATATCTGGGGACATTTGTGTATAAATTATTAGATTTTGTATTAGTGTCGAAGCCTATATGGTTCCATCAGGTATTTCAATTTCATTTTTCACACTCGATAAAATTACAAGTGGGGACCTTCACAGTCATTTCAACAGACAAGTGGGGTCTTTTAAACACACATTTTCTAATTTCATGTATATTTTATATTTATAGTTTAAATATTGATTATTATAATGAAATTTAGGTAATCGGACCTTTTAAAGGCTTACAACTTAAGTTTTGAGCTAATTTCAGGTTTACAAGTGGGGACCTAAACAGTCTTCCAACCTTATATCTGGGAACATTTGTGTATAAATTATTAGATTTTGAATTAGTGTCAAAGCCTATATGGTTCAATTTTTCACACTCGATAAATTTACAAGTGGGGACCTTCACAGTCATTTCAACAGACAAGTGGGGTCTTTTAAACATACATTTTCGAATTTCATGTATATTTTAATTTTATAGTTTAAATATTGATTATTATAATCAAATTTAGGTAATCGGACCTTTTAAAGGCTTAACACTTAAGTTTTGAGCTGATTTCAGATTTACAAGTGGGGACCTAAACCGTCTTCCAACCTTATATCTGGGGACATTTGTGTATAAATTATTAGATTTTGTATTAGTGTCGAAGCCTATATGGTTCCATCAGGTATTTCAATTTCATTTTTCACACTCGATAAATTTACAAGTGGGGACCTTCACAGTCATTTCAACAGACAAGTGGGGTCTTTTGAACACACATTTTCTAATTTCATGTATATTTTAATTTTATAGTTTAAATATTGATTATTATAATCAAATTTAGGTAATCGGACCTTTTAAAGGCTTTACACTTAAGTTTTGAGCTGATTTCTGGTTTACAAGTGGGGACCTAAACAGTCTTCCAACCTTATATCTGGGGACATTTGTGTATAAATTATTAGATTTTGTATTAGTGTCGAAGCCTATATGGTTCCATCAGGTATTTCAATTTCATTTTTCACACTCGATAAATTTACAAGTGGGGACCTTCACAGTCATTTCAACAGACAAGTGGGGTCTTTTAAACATACATTTTCTAATTTCATGTATATTTTAATTTTATAGTTTAAATATTGATTATTATAATGAAGTTTAGGTAATCGGACCTTTTAAAGGCTTAACACGTAAGTTTTGAGCTGATTTCAGGTTTACAAGTGGGGACCTAAACAGTCTTCGAACCTTATATCTGGGGACATTTGTGTATAAATTATTAGATTTTGTATTAGTGTCGAAGCCTATATGGTTCCATCTGGTATTTCAATTTCATTTTTCACACTCGATAAATTTACAAGTGGGGACCTTCACAGTCATTTCAACAGACAAGTGGGGTCTTTTGAACACACATTTTCTAATTTCATGTATATTTTAATTTTATAGTTTAAATATTGATTATTATAATCAAATTTAGGTAATCGGACCTTTTAAAGGCTTTACACTTAAGTTTTGAGCTGATTTCTGGTTTACAAGTGGGGACCTAAACAGTCTTCCAACCTTATATCTGGGGACATTTGTGTATAAATTATTAGATTTTGTATTAGTGTCGAAGCCTATATGGTTCCATCAGGTATTTCAATTTCATTTTTCACACTCGATAAATTTACAAGTGGGGACCTTCACAGTCATTTCAACAGACAAGTGGGGTCTTTTAAACACACATTTTCTCTATTCATGTATATTTTATATTTATAGTTTAAATATTGATTATTATAATGAAATTTAGGTAATCGGACCTTTTAAAGGCTTAACACTTAAGTTTTGAGCTAATTTCAGGTTTACAAGTGGGGACCTAAACAGTCTTCCAACCTTATATCTGGGGACATTTGTGTATAAATTATTAGGTTTTGAATTAGTGTCAAAGCCTATATGGTTGAATCAAGTATTTCAATTTCATTTTTCACACTCGATAAATTTACAAGTGGGGACATTCACCGTCATTTCAACAGACAAGTGGGGTCTTTTAAACACACATTTTCTAATTTCATGTATATTTTAATTTTATAGTTTAAGTATTGATTATTATAATCAAATTTAGGTAATCGGACCATTTAAAGGCTTAACACTTAAGTTTTGAGCTGATTTCATATTTACAAGTGGGGACCTAAACCGTCTTCCAACCTTATATCTGAGGACATTTGTGTATAAATTATTAGATTTTGTATTAGTGTCGAAGCCTATATGGTTCCATCAGGTATTTCAATTTCATTTTTCACACTCGATAAATTTACAAGTGGGGACCTTCACAGTCATTTCAACAGACAAGTGGGGTCTTTTAAACACACATTTTCTCTATTCATGTATATTTTATATTTATAGTTTAAATATTGATTATTATAATGAAATTTAGGTAATCGGACCTTTTAAAGGCTTAACACTTAAGTTTTGAGCTAATTTCAGGTTTACAAGTGGGGACCTAAACAGTCTTCCAACCTTATATCTGGGAACATTTGTGTATAAATTATTAGATTTTGAATTAGTGTCAAAGCCTATATGGTTCAATTTTTCACACTCGATAAATTTACAAGTGGGGACCTTCACAGTCATTTCAACAGACAAGTGGGGTCTTTTAAACATACATTTTCGAATTTCATGTATATTTTAATTTTATAGTTTAAATATTGATTATTATAATCAAATTTAGGTAATCGGACCTTTTAAAGGCTTAACACTTAAGTTTTGAGCTGATTTCAGATTTACAAGTGGGGACCTAAACCGTCTTCCAACCTTATATCTGGGGACATTTGTGTATAAATTATTAGATTTTGTATTAGTGTCGAAGCCTATATGGTTCCATCAGGTATTTCAATTTCATTTTTCACACTCGATAAATTTACAAGTGGGGACCTAAACAGTCTTCGAACCTTATATCTGGGGACATTTGTGTATAAATTATTAGATTTTGTATTAGTGTCGAAGCCTATATGGTTCCATCTGGTATTTCAATTTCATTTTTCACACTCGATAAATTTACAAGTGGGGACCTTCACAGTCATTTCAACAGACAAGTGGGGTCTTTTGAACACACATTTTCTAATTTCATGTATATTTTAATTTTATAGTTTAAATATTGATTATTATAATCAAATTTAGGTAATCGGACCTTTTAAAGGCTTTACACTTAAGTTTTGAGCTGATTTCTGGTTTACAAGTGGGGACCTAAACAGTCTTCCAACCTTATATCTGGGGACATTTGTGTATAAATTATTAGATTTTGTATTAGTGTCGAAGCCTATATGGTTCCATCAGGTATTTCAATTTCATTTTTCACACTCGATAAATTTACAAGTGGGGACCTTCACAGTCATTTCAACAGACAAGTGGGGTCTTTTAAACACACATTTTCTCTATTCATGTATATTTTATATTTATAGTTTAAATATTGATTATTATAATGAAATTTAGGTAATCGGACCTTTTAAAGGCTTAACACTTAAGTTTTGAGCTAATTTCAGGTTTACAAGTGGGGACCTAAACAGTCTTCCAACCTTATATCTGGGGACATTTGTGTATAAATTATTAGGTTTTGAATTAGTGTCAAAGCCTATATGGTTGAATCAAGTATTTCAATTTCATTTTTCACACTCGATAAATTTACAAGTGGGGACATTCACCGTCATTTCAACAGACAAGTGGGGTCTTTTAAACACACATTTTCTAATTTCATGTATATTTTAATTTTATAGTTTAAGTATTGATTATTATAATCAAATTTAGGTAATCGGACCATTTAAAGGCTTAACACTTAAGTTTTGAGCTGATTTCATATTTACAAGTGGGGACCTAAACCGTCTTCCAACCTTATATCTGAGGACATTTGTGTATAAATTATTAGATTTTGTATTAGTGTCGAAGCCTATATGGTTCCATCAGGTATTTCAATTTCATTTTTCACACTCGATAAATTTACAAGTGGGGACCTTCACAGTCATTTCAACAGACAAGTGGGGTCTTTTAAACACACATTTTCTCTATTCATGTATATTTTATATTTATAGTTTAAATATTGATTATTATAATGAAATTTAGGTAATCGGACCTTTTAAAGGCTTAACACTTAAGTTTTGAGCTAATTTCAGGTTTACAAGTGGGGACCTAAACAGTCTTCCAACCTTATATCTGGGGACATTTGTGTATAAATTATTAGGTTTTGAATTAGTGTCAAAGCCTATATGGTTGAATCAAGTATTTCAATTTCATTTTTCACACTCGATAAATTTACAAGTGGGGACATTCACCGTCATTTCAACAGACAAGTGGGGTCTTTTAAACACACATTTTCTAATTTCATGTATATTTTAATTTTATAGTTTAAGTATTGATTATTATAATCAAATTTAGGTAATCGGACCTTTTAAAGGCTTAACACTTAAGTTTTGAGCTAATTTCAGGTTTACAAGTGGGGACCTAAACCGTCTTCCAACCTTATATCTGGGGACATTTGTGTATAAATTATTAGATTTTGTATTAGTGTCGAAGCCTATATGGTTCCATCAGGTATTTCAATTTCATTTTTCACACTCGATAAAATTACAAGTGGGGACCTTCACAGTCATTTCAACAGACAAGTGGGGTCTTTTAAACACACATTTTCTAATTTCATGTATATTTTATATTTATAGTTTAAATATTGATTATTATAATGAAATTTAGGTAATCGGACCTTTTAAAGGCTTACAACTTAAGTTTTGAGCTAATTTCAGGTTTACAAGTGGGGACCTAAACAGTCTTCCAACCTTATATCTGGGAACATTTGTGTATAAATTATTAGATTTTGAATTAGTGTCAAAGCCTATATGGTTCAATTTTTCACACTCGATAAATTTACAAGTGGGGACCTTCACAGTCATTTCAACAGACAAGTGGGGTCTTTTAAACATACATTTTCGAATTTCATGTATATTTTAATTTTATAGTTTAAATATTGATTATTATAATCAAATTTAGGTAATCGGACCTTTTAAAGGCTTAACACTTAAGTTTTGAGCTGATTTCAGATTTACAAGTGGGGACCTAAACCGTCTTCCAACCTTATATCTGGGGACATTTGTGTATAAATTATTAGATTTTGTATTAGTGTCGAAGCCTATATGGTTCCATCAGGTATTTCAATTTCATTTTTCACACTCGATAAATTTACAAGTGGGGACCTTCACAGTCATTTCAACAGACAAGTGGGGTCTTTTAAACATACATTTTCTAATTTCATGTATATTTTAATTTTATAGTTTAAATATTGATTATTATAATGAAGTTTAGGTAATCGGACCTTTTAAAGGCTTAACACGTAAGTTTTGAGCTGATTTCAGGTTTACAAGTGGGGACCTAAACAGTCTTCGAACCTTATATCTGGGGACATTTGTGTATAAATTATTAGATTTTGTATTAGTGTCGAAGCCTATATGGTTCCATCTGGTATTTCAATTTCATTTTTCACACTCGATAAATTTACAAGTGGGGACCTTCACAGTCATTTCAACAGACAAGTGGGGTCTTTTGAACACACATTTTCTAATTTCATGTATATTTTAATTTTATAGTTTAAATATTGATTATTATAATCAAATTTAGGTAATCGGACCTTTTAAAGGCTTTACACTTAAGTTTTGAGCTGATTTCTGGTTTACAAGTGGGGACCTAAACAGTCTTCCAACCTTATATCTGGGGACATTTGTGTATAAATTATTAGATTTTGTATTAGTGTCGAAGCCTATATGGTTCCATCAGGTATTTCAATTTCATTTTTCACACTCGATAAATTTACAAGTGGGGACCTTCACAGTCATTTCAACAGACAAGTGGGGTCTTTTAAACACACATTTTCTCTATTCATGTATATTTTATATTTATAGTTTAAATATTGATTATTATAATGAAATTTAGGTAATCGGACCTTTTAAAGGCTTAACACTTAAGTTTTGAGCTAATTTCAGGTTTACAAGTGGGGACCTAAACAGTCTTCCAACCTTATATCTGGGGACATTTGTGTATAAATTATTAGGTTTTGAATTAGTGTCAAAGCCTATATGGTTGAATCAAGTATTTCAATTTCATTTTTCACACTCGATAAATTTACAAGTGGGGACATTCACCGTCATTTCAACAGACAAGTGGGGTCTTTTAAACACACATTTTCTAATTTCATGTATATTTTAATTTTATAGTTTAAGTATTGATTATTATAATCAAATTTAGGTAATCGGACCATTTAAAGGCTTAACACTTAAGTTTTGAGCTGATTTCATATTTACAAGTGGGGACCTAAACCGTCTTACAACCTTATATCTGAGGACATTTGTGTATAAATTATTAGATTTTGTATTAGTGTCGAAGCCTATATGGTTCCATCAGGTATTTCAATTTCATTTTTCACACTCGATAAATTTACAAGTGGGGACCTTCACAGTCATTTCAACAGACAAGTGGGGTCTTTTAAACACACATTTTCTAATTTCATGTATATTTTATATTTATAGTTTAAATATTGATTATTATAATGAAATTTAGGTAATCGGACCTTTTAAAGGCTTACAACTTAAGTTTTGAGCTAATTTCAGCTTTACAAGTGGGGACCTAAACAGTCTTCCAACCTTATACCTGGGAACATTTGTGTATAAATTATTAGATTTTGAATTAGTGTCAAAGCCTATATGGTTCAATTTTTCACACTCGATAAATTTACAAGTGGGGACCTTCACAGTCATTTCAACAGACAAGTGGGGTCTTTTAAACATACATTTTCGAATTTCATGTATATTTTAATTTTATAGTTTAAATATTGATTATTATAATCAAATTTAGGTAATCGGACCTTTTAAAGGCTTAACACTTAAGTTTTGAGCTGATTTCAGATTTACAAGTGGGGACCTAAACCGTCTTCCAACCTTATATCTGGGGACATTTGTGTATAAATTATTAGATTTTGTATTAGTGTCGAAGCCTATATGGTTCCATCAGGTATTTCAATTTCATTTTTCACACTCGATAAATTTACAAGTGGGGACCTTCACAGTCATTTCAACAGACAAGTGGGGTCTTTTAAACACACATTTTCTAATTTCATGTATATTTTAATTTAATAGTTTAAATATTGATTATTATAATGAAATTCAGGTAATCGGACCTTTTAAAGGCTTAACACGTAAGTTTTGAGCTGATTTCAGGTTTACAAGTGGGGACCTAAACCGTCTTCCAACCTTATATCTGGGAACATTTGTGTATAAATTATTAGATTTTGAATTAGTGTCAAAGCCTATATGGTTCAATTTTTCACACTCGATAAATTTACAAGTGGGGACCTTCACAGTCATTTCAACAGACAAGTGGGGTCTTTTAAACATACATTTTCTAATTTCATGTATATTTTAATTTTATAGTTTAAATATTGATTATTATAATCAAATTTAGGTAATCGGACCTTTTAAAGGCTTAACACTTAAGTTTTGAGCTGATTTCAGATTTACAAGTGGGGACCTAAACCGTCTTCCAACCTTATATCTGGGGACATTTGTGTATAAATTATTACATTTTGTATTAGTGTCGAAGCCTATATGGTTCCATCAGGTATTTCAATTTCATTTTTCACACTCGATAAATTTACAAGTGGGGACCATCACAGTCATTTCAACAGACAAGTGGGGTCTTTTAAGCATACATTTTCTAATTTCATGTATATTTTAATTTTATAGTTTAAATATTGATTATTATAATGAAGTTTAGGTAATCGGACCTTTTAAAGGCTTAACACGTAAGTTTTGAGCTGATTTCAGGTTTACAAGTGGGGACCTAAACAGTCTTCGAACCTTATATCTGGGGACATTTGTGTATAAATTATTAGATTTACTACTAGTGTCCAAGCCTATATGGCTCCATCAGGTATTTCAATTTTATTTTTCACACTCGATAAATTTACAAGTGGGGACCTTCACAGTCATTTCAACAGACAAGTGGGGTCTTTTAAACACACATTTTCTAATTTCATGTATATTTTAATTTTATAGTTTAAATATTGATTATTATAATGAAATTTAGGTAATCGGACCTTTTAAAGGCTTAACTCTTAAGTTTTGAGCTGATTTCATATTTACAAGTGGGGACCTAAACCGTCTTCCAACCTTATATCTGGGGACATTTGTGTATAAATTATTAGATTTTGTATTAGTGTCGAAGCCTATATGGTTCCATCAGGTATTTCAATTTCATTTTTCACACTCGATAAATTTACAAGTGGGGACCTTCACAGTCATTTCAACAGACAAGTGGGGTCTTTTAAACACACATTTTCTAATTTCATGTATATTTTAATTTTATAGTTTAAATATTGATTATTATAATGAAATTCAGGTAATCGGACCTTTTAAAGGCTTAACACGTAAGTTTTGAGCTGGTTTCAGGTTTACAAGTGGGGACCTAAACAGTCTTCCAACCTTATATCTGGGGACATTTGTGTATAAATTATTAGATTTGGTACTGGTGTCGATACCTATATGGTTCCATCAGGTATTTCAATTTCATTTTTCACACTCGATAAATTTACAAGTGGGGACCTTCACCGTCATTTCAACAGACAAGTGGGGTCTTTTAAACACACATTTTCTAATTTCATGTATATTTTAATTTTATAGTTTAAATATTGATTATTATAATCAAATTTAGGTAATCGGACCTTTTAAAGGCTTTTCACTTAAGTTTTGAGCTGATTTCTGGTTTACAAGTGGGGACCTAAACAGTCTTCCAACCTTATATCTGGGGACATTTGTGTATAAATTATTAGATTTTGTATTAGTGTCGAAGCCTATATGGTTCCATCAGGTATTTCAATTTCATTTTTCACACTCGATAAATTTACAAGTGGGGACCTTCACAGTCATTTCAACAGACAAGTGGGGTCTTTTAAACACACATTTTCTCTATTCATGTATATTTTATATTTATAGTTTAAATATTGATTATTATAATGAAATTTAGGTAATCGGACCTTTTAAAGGCTTAACACTTAAGTTTTGAGCTAATTTCAGGTTTACAAGTGGGGACCTAAACAGTCTTCCAACCTTATATCTGGGGACATTTGTGTATAAATTATTAGGTTTTGAATTAGTGTCAAAGCCTATATGGTTGAATCAAGTATTTCAATTTCATTTTTCACACTCGATAAATTTACAAGTGGGGACATTCACCGTCATTTCAACAGACAAGTGGGGTCTTTTAAACACACATTTTCTAATTTCATGTATATTTTAATTTTATAGTTTAAGTATTGATTATTATAATCAAATTTAGGTAATCGGACCTTTTAAAGGCTTAACACTTAAGTTTTGAGCTAATTTCAGGTTTACAAGTGGGGACCTAAACCGTCTTCCAACCTTATATCTGGGGACATTTGTGTATAAATTATTAGATTTTGTATTAGTGTCGAAGCCTATATGGTTCCATCAGGTATTTCAATTTCATTTTTCACACTCGATAAAATTACAAGTGGGGACCTTCACAGTCATTTCAACAGACAAGTGGGGTCTTTTAAACACACATTTTCTAATTTCATGTATATTTTATATTTATAGTTTAAATATTGATTATTATAATGAAATTTAGGTAATCGGACCTTTTAAAGGCTTGCAACTTAAGTTTTGAGCTAATTTCAGCTTTACAAGTGGGGACCTAAACAGTCTTCCAACCTTATATCTGGGAACATTTTTGTATAAATTATTAGATTTTGAATTAGTGTCTAAGCCTATATGGTTCAATTTTTCACACTCGATAAATTTACAAGTGGGGACCTTCACAGTCATTTCAACAGACAAGTGGGGTCTTTTAAACATACATTTTCGAATTTCATGTATATTTTAATTTTATAGTTTAAATATTGATTATTATAATCAAATTTAGGTAATCGGACCTTTTAAAGGCTTAACACTTAAGTTTTGAGCTGATTTCAGATTTACAAGTGGGGACCTAAACCGTCTGCCAACCTTATATCTGGGGACATTTGTGTATAAATTATTAGATTTTGTATTAGTGTCGAAGCCTATATGGTTCCATCAGGTATTTCAATTTCATTTTTCACACTCGATAAATTTACAAGTGGGGACCTTCACAGTCATTTCAACAGACAAGTGGGGTCTTTTAAACACACATTTTCTAATTTCATGTATATTTTAATTTAATAGTTTAAATATTGATTATTATAATGAAATTCAGGTAATCGGACCTTTTAAAGGCTTAACACTTAAGTTTTGAGCTGATTTCAGATTTACAAGTGGGGACCTAAACCGTCTTCCAACCTTATATCTGGGGACATTTGTGTATAAATTATTACATTTTGTATTAGTGTCGAAGCCTATATGGTTCCATCAGGTATTTCAATTTCATTTTTCACACTCGATAAATTTACAAGTGGGGACCATCACAGTCATTTCAACAGACAAGTGGGGTCTTTTAAACATACATTTTCTAATTTCATGTATATTTTAATTTTATAGTTTAAATATTGATTATTATAATGAAGTTTAGGTAATCGGACCTTTTAAAGGCTTAACACGTAAGTTTTGAGCTGATTTCAGGTTTACAAGTGGGGACCTTCACAGTCATTTCAACAGACAAGTGGGGTCTTTTAAACACACATTTTCTAATTTCATGTATATTTTATATTTATAGTTTAAATATTGATTATTATAATGAAATTTAGGTAATCGGAACTTTTAAAAGCTTACAACTTAAGTTTTGAGCTAATTTCAGCTTTACAAGTGGGGACCTAAACAGTCTTCCAACCTTATATCTGGGAACATTTTTGTATAAATTATTAGATTTTGAATTAGTGTCAAAGCCTATATGGTTCAATTTTTCACACTCGATAAATTTACAAGTGGGGACCTTCACAGTCATTTCAACAGACAAGTGGGGTCTTTTAAACATACATTTTCGAATTTCATGTATATTTTAATTTTATAGTTTAAATATTGATTATTATAATCAAATTTAGGTAATCGGACCTTTTAAAGGCTTAACACTTAAGTTTTGAGCTGATTTCAGATTTACAAGTGGGGACCTAAACCGTCTTCCAACCTTATATCTGGGGACATTTGTGTATAAATTATTAGATTTTGTATTAGTGTCGAAGCCTATATGGTTCCATCAGGTATTTCAATTTCATTTTTCACACTCGATAAATTTACAAGTGGGGACCTTCACAGTCATTTCAACAGACAAGTGGGGTCTTTTAAACACACATTTTCTAATTTCATGTATATTTTAATTTAATAGTTTAAATATTGATTATTATAATGAAATTCAGGTAATCGGACCTTTTAAAGGCTTAACACTTAAGTTTTGAGCTGATTTCAGATTTACAAGTGGGGACCTAAACCGTCTTCCAACCTTATATCTGGGGACATTTGTGTATAAATTATTACATTTTGTATTAGTGTCGAAGCCTATATGGTTCCATCAGGTATTTCAATTTCATTTTTCACACTCGATAAATTTACAAGTGGGGACCATCACAGTCATTTCAACAGACAAGTGGGGTCTTTTAAACATACATTTTCTAATTTCATGTATATTTTAATTTTATAGTTTAAATATTGATTATTATAATGAAGTTTAGGTAATCGGACCTTTTAAAGGCTTAACACTTAAGTTTTGAGCTGATTTCAGATTTACAAGTGGGGACCTAAACCGTCTTCCAACCTTATATCTGGGGACATTTGTGTATAAATTATTATATTTTGTATTAGTGTCGAAGCCTATATGGTTCCATCAGGTATTTCAATTTCATTTTTCACACTCGATAAATTTACAAGTGGGGACCTTCACAGTCATTTCAACAGACAAGTGGGGTCTTTTAAACACACATTTTCTAATTTCATGTATATTTTAATTTAATAGTTTAAATATTGATTATTATAATGAAATTCAGGTAATCGGACCTTTTAAAGGCTTAACACGTAAGTTTTGAGCTGATTTCAGGTTTACAAGTGGGGACCTAAACCGTCTTCCAACCTTATATCTGGGAACATTTGTGTATAAATTATTAGATTTTGAATTAGTGTCAAAGCCTATATGGTTCAATTTTTCACACTCGATAAATTTACAAGTGGGGACCTTCACAGTCATTTCAACAGACAAGTGGGGTCTTTTAAACATACATTTTCTAATTTCATGTATATTTTAATTTTATAGTTTAAATATTGATTATTATAATCAAATTTAGGTAATCGGACCTTTTAAAGGCTTAACACTTAAGTTTTGAGCTGATTTCAGATTTACAAGTGGGGACCTAAACCGTCTTCCAACCTTATATCTGGGGACATTTGTGTATAAATTATTACATTTTGTATTAGTGTCGAAGCCTATATGGTTCCATCAGGTATTTCAATTTCATTTTTCACACTCGATAAATTTACAAGTGGGGACCATCACAGTCATTTCAACAGACAAGTGGGGTCTTTTAAACATACATTTTCTAATTTCATGTATATTTTAATTTTATAGTTTAAATATTGATTATTATAATGAAGTTTAGGTAATCGGACCTTTTAAAGGCTTAACACGTAAGTTTTGAGCTGATTTCAGGTTTACAAGTGGGGACCTAAACAGTCTTCGAACCTTATATCTGGGGACATTTGTGTATAAATTATTAGATTTACTACTAGTGTCCAAGCCTATATGGCTCCATCAGGTATTTCAATTTTATTTTTCACACTCGATAAATTTACAAGTGGGGACCTTCACAGTCATTTCAACAGACAAGTGGGGTCTTTTAAACACACATTTTCTAATTTCATGTATATTTTAATTTTATAGTTTAAATATTGATTATTATAATGAAATTTAGGTAATCGGACCTTTTAAAGGCTTAACTCTTAAGTTTTGAGCTGATTTCATATTTACAAGTGGGGACCTAAACCGTCTTCCAACCTTATATCTGGGGACATTTGTGTATAAATTATTAGATTTTGTATTAGTGTCGAAGCCTATATGGTTCCATCAGGTATTTCAATTTCATTTTTCACACTCGATAAATTTACAAGTGGGGACCTTCACCGTCATTTCAACAGACAAGTGGGGTCTTTTAAACACACATTTTCTAATTTCATGTATATTTTAATTTTATAGTTTAAATATTGATTATTATAATCAAATTTAGGTAATCGGACCTTTTAAAGGCTTTACACTTAAGTTTTGAGCTGATTTCTGGTTTACAAGTGGGGACCTAAACAGTCTTCCAACCTTATATCTGGGGACATTTGTGTATAAATTATTAGATTTTGTATTAGTGTCGAAGCCTATATGGTTCCATCAGGTATTTCAATTTCATTTTTCACACTCGATAAATTTACAAGTGGGGACCTTCACAGTCATTTCAACAGACAAGTGGGGTCTTTTAAACACACATTTTCTCTATTCATGTATATTTTATATTTATAGTTTAAATATTGATTATTATAATGAAATTTAGGTAATCGGACCTTTTAAAGGCTTAACACTTAAGTTTTGAGCTAATTTCAGGTTTACAAGTGGGGACCTAAACAGTCTTCCAACCTTATATCTGGGGACATTTGTGTATAAATTATTAGGTTTTGAATTAGTGTCAAAGCCTATATGGTTGAATCAAGTATTTCAATTTCATTTTTCACACTCGATAAATTTACAAGTGGGGACATTCACCGTCATTTCAACAGACAAGTGGGGTCTTTTAAACACACATTTTCTAATTTCATGTATATTTTAATTTTATAGTTTAAGTATTGATTATTATAATCAAATTTAGGTAATCGGACCTTTTAAAGGCTTAACACTTAAGTTTTGAGCTAATTTCAGGTTTACATGTGGGGACCTAAACCGTCTTCCAACCTTATATCTGGGGACATTTGTGTATAAATTATTTGATTTTGTATTAGTGTCGAAGCCTATATGGTTCCATCAGGTATTTCAATTTCATTTTTCACACTCGATAAAATTACAAGTGGGGACCTTCACAGTCATTTCAACAGACAAGTGGGGTCTTTTAAACACACATTTTCTAATTTCATGTATATTTTATATTTATAGTTTAAATATTGATTATTATAATGAAATTTAGGTAATCGGACCTTTTAAAGGCTTACAACTTAAGTTTTGAGCTAATTTCAGCTTTACAAGTGGGGACCTAAACAGTCTTCCAACCTTATATCTGGGAACATTTTTGTATAAATTATTAGATTTTGAATTAGTGTCAAAGCCTATATGGTTCAATTTTTCACACTCGATAAATTTACAAGTGGGGACCTTCACAGTCATTTCAACAGACAAGTGGGGTCTTTTAAACATACATTTTCGAATTTCATGTATATTTTAATTTTATAGTTTAAATATTGATTATTATAATCAAATTTAGGTAATCGGACCTTTTAAAGGCTTAACACTTAAGTTTTGAGCTGATTTCAGATTTACAAGTGGGGACCTAAACCGTCTTCCAACCTTATATCTGGGGACATTTGTGTATAAGTTATTAGATTTTGTATTAGTGTCGAAGCCTATATGGTTCCATCAGGTATTTCAATTTCATTTTTCACACTCGATAAATTTACAAGTGGGGACCTTCACAGTCATTTCAACAGACAAGTGGGGTCTTTTAAACACACATTTTCTAATTTCATGTATATTTTAATTTAATAGTTTAAATATTGATTATTATAATGAAATTCAGGTAATCGGACCTTTTAAAGGCTTAACACTTAAGTTTTGAGCTGATTTCAGATTTACAAGTGGGGACCTAAACCGTCTTCCAACCTTATATCTGGGGACATTTGTGTATAAATTATTACATTTTGTATTAGTGTCGAAGCCTCTATGGTTCCATCAGGTATTTCAATTTCATTTTTCACACTCGATAAATTTACAAGTGGGGACCATCACAGTCATTTCAACAGACAAGTGGGGTCTTTTAAACATACATTTTCTAATTTCATGTATATTTTAATTTTATAGTTTAAATATTGATTATTATAATGAAGTTTAGGTAATCGGACCTTTTAAAGGCTTAACACGTAAGTTTTGAGCTGATTTCAGGTTTACAAGTGGGGACCTTCACAGTCATTTCAACAGACAAGTGGGGTCTTTTAAACACACATTTTCTAATTTCATGTATATTTTATATTTATAGTTTAAATATTGATTATTATAATGAAATTTAGGTAATCGGAACTTTTAAAGGCTTACAACTTAAGTTTTGAGCTAATTTCAGCTTTACAAGTGGGGACCTAAACAGTCTTCCAACCTTATATCTGGGAACATTTTTGTATAAATTATTAGATTTTGAATTAGTGTCAAAGCCTATATGGTTCAATTTTTCACACTCGATAAATTTACAAGTGGGGACCTTCACAGTCATTTCAACAGACAAGTGGGGTCTTTTAAACATACATTTTCGAATTTCATGTATATTTTAATTTTATAGTTTAAATATTGATTATTATAATCAAATTTAGGTAATCGGACCTTTTAAAGGCTTAACACTTAAGTTTTGAGCTGATTTCAGATTTACAAGTGGGGACCTAAACCGTCTTCCAACCTTATATCTGGGGCATTTGTGTATAAATTATTAGATTTTGTATTAGTGTCGAAGCCTATTTGGTTCCATCAGGTATTTCAATTTCATTTTTCACACTCGATAAATTTACAAGTGGGGACCTTCACAGTCATTTCAACAGACAAGTGGGGTCTTTTAAACACACATTTTCTAATTTCATGTATATTTTAATTTAATAGTTTAAATATTGATTATTATAATGAAATTCAGGTAATCGGACCTTTTAAAGGCTTAACACTTAAGTTTTGAGCTGATTTCAGATTTACAAGTGGGGACCTAAACCGTCTTCCAACCTTATATCTGGGGACATTTGTGTATAAATTATTACATTTTGTATTAGTGTCGAAGCCTATATGGTTCCATCAGGTATTTCAATTTCATTTTTCACACTCGATAAATTTACAAGTGGGGACCATCACAGTCATTTCAACAGACAAGTGGGGTCTTTTAAACATACATTTTCTAATTTCATGTATATTTTAATTTTATAGTTTAAATATTGATTATTATAATGAAGTTTAGGTAATCGGACCTTTTAAAGGCTTAACACGTAAGTTTTGAGCTGATTTCAGGTTTACAAGTGGGGACCTAAACAGTCTTCGAACCTTATATCTGGGGACATTTGTGTATAAATTATTAGATTTACTACTAGTGTCCAAGCCTATATGGCTCCATCAGGTATTTCAATTTTATTTTTCACACTCGATAAATTTACAAGTGGGGACCTTCACAGTCATTTCAACAGACAAGTGGGGTCTTTTAAACACACATTTTCTCTATTCATGTATATTTTATATTTATAGTTTAAATATTGATTATTATAATGAAATTTAGGTAATCGGACCTTTTAAAGGCTTAACACTTAAGTTTTGAGCTAATTTCAGGTTTACAAGTGGGGACCTAAACAGTCTTCCAACCTTATATCTGGGGACATTTGTGTATAAATTATTAGGTTTTGAATTAGTGTCAAAGCCTATATGGTTGAATCAAGTATTTCAATTTCATTTTTCACACTCGATAAATTTACAAGTGGGGACATTCACCGTCATTTCAACAGACAAGTGGGGTCTTTTAAACACACATTTTCTAATTTCATGTATATTTTAATTTTATAGTTTAAGTATTGATTATTATAATCAAATTTAGGTAATCGGACCTTTTAAAGGCTTAACACTTAAGTTTTGAGCTAATTTCAGGTTTACAAGTGGGGACCTAAACCGTCTTCCAACCTTATATCTGGGGACATTTGTGTATAAATTATTAGATTTTGTATTAGTGTCGAAGCCTATATGGTTCCATCAGGTATTTCAATTTCATTTTTCACACTCGATAAAATTACAAGTGGGGACCTTCACAGTCATTTCAACAGACAAGTGGGGTCTTTTAAACACACATTTTCTAATTTCATGTATATTTTATATTTATAGTTTAAATATTGATTATTATAATGAAATTTAGGTAATCGGACCTTTTAAAGGCTTACAACTTAAGTTTTGAGCTAATTTCAGCTTTACAAGTGGGGACCTAAACAGTCTTCCAACCTTATATCTGGGAACATTTTTGTATAAATTATTAGATTTTGAATTAGTGTCAAAGCCTATATGGTTCAATTTTTCACACTCGATAAATTTACAAGTGGGGACCTTCACAGTCATTTCAACAGACAAGTGGGGTCTTTTAAACATACATTTTCGAATTTCATGTATATTTTAATTTTATAGTTTAAATATTGATTATTATAATCAAATTTAGGTAATCGGACCTTTTAAAGGCTTAACACTTAAGTTTTGAGCTGATTTCAGATTTACAAGTGGGGACCTAAACCGTCTTCCAACCTTATATCTGGGGACATTTGTGTATAAATTATTAGATTTTGTATTAGTGTCGAAGCCTATATGGTTCCATCAGGTATTTCAATTTCATTTTTCACACTCGATAAATTTACAAGTGGGGACCTTCACAGTCATTTCAACAGACAAGTGGGGTCTTTTAAACACACATTTTCTAATTTCATGTATATTTTAATTTAATAGTTTAAATATTGATTATTATAATGAAATTCAGGTAATCGGACCTTTTAAAGGCTTAACACTTAAGTTTTGAGCTGATTTCAGATTTACAAGTGGGGACCTAAACCGTCTTCCAACCTTATATCTGGGGACATTTGTGTATAAATTATTACATTTTGTATTAGTGTCGAAGCCTATATGGTTCCATCAGGTATTTCAATTTCATTTTTCACACTCGATAAATTTACAAGTGGGGACCATCACAGTCATTTCAACAGACAAGTGGGGTCTTTTAAACATACATTTTCTAATTTCATGTATATTTTAATTTTATAGTTTAAATATTGATTATTATAATGAAGTTTAGGTAATCGGACCTTTTAAAGGCTTAACACGTAAGTTTTGAGCTGATTTCAGGTTTACAAGTGGGGACCTTCACAGTCATTTCAACAGACAAGTGGGGTCTTTTAAACACACATTTTCTAATTTCATGTATATTTTATATTTATAGTTTAAATATTGATTATTATAATGAAATTTAGGTAATCGGAACTTTTAAAGGCTTACAACTTAAGTTTTGAGCTAATTTCAGCTTTACAAGTGGGGACCTAAACAGTCTTCCAACCTTATATCTGGGAACATTTTTGTATAAATTATTAGATTTTGAATTAGTGTCAAAGCCTATATGGTTCAATTTTTCACCATCGATAAATTTACAAGTGGGGACCTTCACAGTCATTTCAACAGACAAGTGGGGTCTTTTAAACATACATTTTCGAATTTCATGTATATTTTAATTTTATAGTTTAAATATTGATTATTATAATCAAATTTAGGTAATCGGACCTTTTAAAGGCTTAACACTTAAGTTTTGAGCTGATTTCAGATTTACAAGTGGGGACCTAAACCGTCTTCCAACCTTATATCTGGGGACATTTGTGTATAAATTATTAGATTTTGTATTAGTGTCGAAGCCTATATGGTTCCATCAGGTATTTCAATTTCATTTTTCACACTCGATAAATTTACAAGTGGGGACCTTCACAGTCATTTCAACAGACAAGTGGGGTCTTTTAAACACACATTTTCTAATTTCATGTATATTTTAATTTAATAGTTTAAATATTGATTATTATAATGAAATTCAGGTAATCGGACCTTTTAAAGGCTTAACACTTAAGTTTTGAGCTGATTTCAGATTTACAAGTGGGGACCTAAACCGTCTTCCAACCTTATATCTGGGGACATTTGTGTATAAATTATTACATTTTGTATTAGTGTCGAAGCCTATATGGTTCCATCAGGTATTTCAATTTCATTTTTCACACTCGATAAATTTACAAGTGGGGACCATCACAGTCATTTCAACAGACAAGTGGGGTCTTTTAAACATACATTTTCTAATTTCATGTATATTTTAATTTTATAGTTTAAATATTGATTATTATAATGAAGTTTAGGTAATCGAACCTTTTAAAGGCTTAACACGTAAGTTTTGAGCTGATTTCAGGTTTACAAGTGGGGACCTAAACAGTCTTCGAACCTTATATCTGGGGACATTTGTGTATAAATTATTAGATTTACTACTAGTGTCCAAGCCTATATGGCTCCATCAGGTATTTCAATTTTATTTTTCACACTCGATAAATTTACAAGTGGGGACCTTCACAGTCATTTCAACAGACAAGTGGGGTCTTTTAAACACACATTTTCTAATTTCATGTATATTTTAATTTTATAGTTTAAATATTGATTATTATAATGAAATTTAGGTAATCGGACCTTTTAAAGGCTTAACTCTTAAGTTTTGAGCTGATTTCATATTTACAAGTGGGGACCTAAACCGTCTTCCAACCTTATATCTGGGGACATTTGTGTATAAATTATTAGATTTTGTATTAGTGTCGAAGCCTATATGGTTCCATCAGGTATTTCAATTTCATTTTTCACACTCGATAAATTTACAAATGGGGACCTTCACAGTCATTTCAACAGACAAGTGGGGTCTTTTAAACACACATTTTCTAATTTCATGTATATTTTAATTTTATAGTTTAAATATTGATTATTATAATGAAATTCAGGTAATCGGACCTTTTAAAGGCTTAACACGTAAGTTTTGAGCTGGTTTCAGGTTTACAAGTGGGGACCTAAACAGTCTTCCAACCTTATATCTGGGGACATTTGTGTATAAATTATTAGATTTGGTACTGGTGTCGAAACCTATATGGTTCCATCAGGTATTTCAATTTCATTTTTCACACTCGATAAATTTACAAGTGGGGACCTTCACCGTCATTTCAACAGACAAGTGGGGTCTTTTAAACACACATTTTCTAATTTCATGTATATTTTAATTTTATAGTTTAAATATTGATTATTATAATCAAATTTAGGTAATCGGACCTTTTAAAGGCTTTACACTTAAGTTTTGAGCTGATTTCTGGTTTACAAGTGGGGACCTAAACAGTCTTCCAACCTTATATCTGGGGACATTTGTGTATAAATTATTAGATTTTGTATTAGTGTCGAAGCCTATATGGTTCCATCAGGTATTTCAATTTCATTTTTCACACTCGATAAATTTACAAGTGGGGACCTTCACAGTCATTTCAACAGACAAGTGGGGTCTTTTAAACACACATTTTCTCTATTCATGTATATTTTATATTTATAGTTTAAATATTGATTATTATAATGAAATTTAGGTAATCGGACCTTTTAAAGGCTTAACACTTAAGTTTTGAGCTAATTTCAGGTTTACAAGTGGGGACCTAAACAGTCTTCCAACCTTATATCTGGGGACATTTGTGTATAAATTATTAGGTTTTGAATTAGTGTCAAAGCCTATATGGTTGAATCAAGTATTTCAATTTCATTTTTCACACTCGATAAATTTACAAGTGGGGACAATCACCGTCATTTCAACAGACAAGTGGGGTCTTTTAAACACACATTTTCTAATTTCATGTATATTTTAATTTTATAGTTTAAGTATTGATTATTATAATCAAATTTAGGTAATCGGACCTTTTAAAGGCTTAACACTTAAGTTTTGAGCTAATTTCAGGTTTACAAGTGGGGACCTAAACCGTCTTCCAACCTTATATCTGGGGACATTTGTGTATAAATTATTAGATTTTGTATTAGTGTCGAAGCCTATATGGTTCCATCAGGTATTTCAATTTCATTTTTCACACTCGATAAAATTACAAGTGGGGACCTTCACAGTCATTTCAACAGACAAGTGGGGTCTTTTAAACACACATTTTCTAATTTCATGTATATTTTATATTTATAGTTTAAATATTGATTATTATAATGAAATTTAGGTAATCGGACCTTTTAAAGGCTTACAACTTAAGTTTTGAGCTAATTTCAGGTTTACAAGTGGGGACCTAAACAGTCTTCCAACCTTATATCTGGGAACATTTGTGTATAAATTATTAGATTTTGAATTAGTGTCAAAGCCTATATGGTTCAATTTTTCACACTCGATAAATTTGCAAGTGGGGACCTTCACAGTCATTTCAACAGACAAGTGGGGTCTTTTAAACACACATTTTCTAATTTCATGTATATTTTAATTTTATAGTTTAAATATTGATTATTATAATGAAATTCAGGTAATCGGACCTTTTAAAGGCTTAACACGTAAGTTTTGAGCTGGTTTCAGGTTTACAAGTGGGGACCTAAACAGTCTTCCAACCTTATATCTGGGGACATTTGTGTATAAATTATTAGATTTTGTATTAGTGTCGAAGCCTATATGGTTCCATCAGGTATTTCAATTTCATTTTTCACACTCGATAAATTTACAAATGGGGACCTTCACAGTCATTTCAACAGACAAGTGGGGTCTTTTAAACACACATTTTCTAATTTCATGTATATTTTAATTTTATAGTTTAAATATTGATTATTATAATAAAATTCAGGTAATCGGACCTTTTAAAGGCTTAACACGTAAGTTTTGAGCTGGTTTCAGGTTTACAAGTGGGGACCTAAACCGTCTTCCAACCTTATATCTGGGGACATTTGTGTATAAATTATTAGATTTTGTATTAGTGTCGAAGCCTATATGGTTCCATCAGGTATTTCAATTTCATTTTTCACACTCGATAAATTTACAAATGGGGACCTTCACAGTCATTTCAACAGACAAGTGGGGTCTTTTAAACACACATTTTCTAATTTCATGTATATTTTAATTTTATAGTTTAAATATTGATTATTATAATGAAATTCAGGTAATCGGACCTTTTAAAGGCTTAACACGTAAGTTTTGAGCTGGTTTCAGGTTTACAAGTGGGGACCTAAACAGTCTTCCAACCTTATATCTGGGGACATTTGTGTATAAATTATTAGATTTGGTACTGGTGTCGAAACCTATATGGTTCCATCAGGTATTTCAATTTCATTTTTCACACTCGATAAATTTACAAGTGGGGACCTTCACCGTCATTTCAACAGACAAGTGGGGTCTTTTAAACACACATTTTCTAATTTCATGTATATTTTAATTTTATAGTTTAAATATTGATTATTATAATCAAATTTAGGTAATCGGACCTTTTAAAGGCTTTACACTTAAGTTTTGAGCTGATTTCTGGTTTACAAGTGGGGACCTAAACAGTCTTCCAACCTTATATCTGGGGACATTTGTGTATAAATTATTAGATTTTGTATTAGTGTCGAAGCCTATATGGTTCCATCAGGTATTTCAATTTCATTTTTCACACTCGATAAATTTACAAGTGGGGACCTTCACAGTCATTTCAACAGACAAGTGGGGTCTTTTAAACACACATTTTCTCTATTCATGTATATTTTATATTTATAGTTTAAATATTGATTATTATAATGAAATTTAGGTAATCGGACCTTTTAAAGGCTTAACACTTAAGTTTTGAGCTAATTTCAGGTTTACAAGTGGGGACCTAAACAGTCTTCCAACCTTATATCTGGGGACATTTGTGTATAAATTATTAGGTTTTGAATTAGTGTCAAAGCCTATATGGTTGAATCAAGTATTTCAATTTCATTTTTCACACTCGATAAATTTACAAGTGGGGACAATCACCGTCATTTCAACAGACAAGTGGGGTCTTTTAAACACACATTTTCTAATTTCATGTATATTTTAATTTTATAGTTTAAGTATTGATTATTATAATCAAATTTAGGTAATCGGACCTTTTAAAGGCTTAACACTTAAGTTTTGAGCTAATTTCAGGTTTACAAGTGGGGACCTAAACCGTCTTCCAACCTTATATCTGGGGACATTTGTGTATAAATTATTAGATTTTGTATTAGTGTCGAAGCCTATATGGTTCCATCAGGTATTTCAATTTCATTTTTCACACTCGATAAAATTACAAGTGGGGACCTTCACAGTCATTTCAACAGACAAGTGGGGTCTTTTAAACACACATTTTCTAATTTCATGTATATTTTATATTTATAGTTTAAATATTGATTATTATAATGAAATTTAGGTAATCGGACCTTTTAAAGGCTTACAACTTAAGTTTTGAGCTAATTTCAGGTTTACAAGTGGGGACCTAAACAGTCTTCCAACCTTATATCTGGGAACATTTGTGTATAAATTATTAGATTTTGAATTAGTGTCAAAGCCTATATGGTTCAATTTTTCACACTCGATAAATTTGCAAGTGGGGACCTTCACAGTCATTTCAACAGACAAGTGGGGTCTTTTAAACATACATTTTCTAATTTCATGTATATTTTAATTTTATAGTTTAAATATTGATTATTATAATGAAGTTTAGGTAATCGGACCTTTTAAAGGCTTAACACGTAAGTTTTGAGCTGATTTCAGGTTTACAAGTGGGGACCTAAACAGTCTTCGAACCTTATATCTGGGGACATTTGTGTATAAATTATTAGATTTTGTATTAGTGTCGAAGCCTATATGGTTCCATCTGGTATTACAATTTCATTTTTCACACTCGATAAATTTACAAGTGGGGACCTTCACAGTCATTTCAACAGACAAGTGGGGTCTTTTGAACACACATTTTCTAATTTCATGTATATTTTAATTTTATAGTTTAAATATTGATTATTATAATCAAATTTAGGTAATCGGAACTTTTAAAGGCTTTACACTTAAGTTTTGAGCTGATTTCTGGTTTACAAGTGGGGACCTAAACAGTCTTCCAACCTTATATCTGGGGACATTTGTGTATAAATTATTAGATTTTGTATTAGTGTCGAAGCCTATATGGTTCCATCAGGTATTTCAATTTCATTTTTCACACTCGATAAATTTACAAGTGGGGACCTTCACAGTCATTTCAACAGACAAGTGGGGTCTTTTAAACACACATTTTCTCTATTCATGTATATTTTATATTTATAGTTTAAATATTGATTATTATAATGAAATTTAGGTAATCGGACCTTTTAAAGGCTTAACACTTAAGTTTTGAGCTAATTTCAGGTTTACAAGTGGGGACCTAAACAGTCTTCCAACCTTATATCTGGGGACATTTGTGTATAAATTATTAGGTTTTGAATTAGTGTCAAAGCCTATATGGTTGAATCAAGTATTTCAATTTCATTTTTCACACTCGATAAATTTACAAGTGGGGACATTCACCGTCATTTCAACAGACAAGTGGGGTCTTTTAAACACACATTTTCTAATTTCATGTATATTTTAATTTTATAGTTTAAGTATTGATTATTATAATCAAATTTAGGTAATCGGACCATTTAAAGGCTTAACACTTAAGTTTTGAGCTGATTTCATATTTACAAGTGGGGACCTAAACCGTCTTCCAACCTTATATCTGGGGACATTTGTGTATAAATTATTAGATTTTGTATTAGTGTCGAAGCCTATATGGTTCCATCAGGTATTTCAATTTCATTTTTCACACTCGATAAATTTACAAGTGGGGACCTTCACAGTCATTTCAACAGACAAGTGGGGTCTTTTAAACACACATTTTCTAATTTCATGTATATTTTAATTTTATAGTTTAAATATTGATTATTATAATGAAATTCAGGTAATCGGACCTTTTAAAGGCTTAACACGTAAGTTTTGAGCTGGTTTCAGGTTTACAAGTGGGGACCTAAACAGTCTTCCAACCTTATATCTGGGGACATTTGTGTATAAATTATTAGATTTGGTACTGGTGTCGAAACCTATATGGTTCCATCAGGTATTTCAATTTCATTTTTCACACTCGATAAATTTACAAGTGGGGACCTTCACCGTCATTTCAACAGACAAGTGGGGTCTTTTAAACACACATTTTCTAATTTCATGTATATTTTAATTTTATAGTTTAAATATTGATTATTATAATCAAATTTAGGTAATCGGACCTTTTAAAGGCTTTACACTTAAGTTTTGAGCTGATTTCTGGTTTACAAGTGGGGACCTAAACAGTCTTCCAACCTTATATCTGGGGACATTTGTGTATAAATTATTAGATTTTGTATTAGTGTCGAAGCCTATATGGTTCCATCAGGTATTTCAATTTCATTTTTCACACTCGATAAATTTACAAGTGGGGACCTTCACAGTCATTTCAACAGACAAGTGGGGTCTTTTAAACACACATTTTCTCTATTCATGTATATTTTATATTTATAGTTTAAATATTGATTATTATAATGAAATTTAGGTAATCGGACCTTTTAAAGGCTTAACACTTAAGTTTTGAGCTAATTTCAGGTTTACAAGTGGGGACCTAAACAGTCTTCCAACCTTATATCTGGGGACATTTGTGTATAAATTATTAGGTTTTGAATTAGTGTCAAAGCCTATATGGTTGAATCAAGTATTTCAATTTCATTTTTCACACTCGATAAATTTACAAGTGGGGACATTCACCGTCATTTCAACAGACAAGTGGGGTCTTTTAAACACACATTTTCTAATTTCATGTATATTTTAATTTTATAGTTTAAGTATTGATTATTATAATCAAATTTAGGTAATCGGACCATTTAAAGGCTTAACACTTAAGTTTTGAGCTGATTTCATATTTACAAGTGGGGACCTAAACCGTCTTCCAACCTTATATCTGGGGACATTTGTGTATAAATTATTACATTTTGTATTAGTGTCGAAGCCTATATGGTTCCATCAGGTATTTCAATTTCATTTTTCACACTCGATAAATTTACAAGTGGGGACCATCACAGTCATTTCAACAGACAAGTGGGGTCTTTTAAACATACATTTTCTAATTTCATGTATATTTTAATTTTATAGTTTAAATATTGATTATTATAATGAAGTTTAGGTAATCGGACCTTTTAAAGGCTTAACACGTAAGTTTTGAGCTGATTTCAGGTTTACAAGTGGGGACCTAAACAGTCTTCGAACCTTATATCTGGGGACATTTGTGTATAAATTATTAGATTTACTACTAGTGTCCAAGCCTATATGGCTCCATCAGGTATTTCAATTTTATTTTTCACACTCGATAAATTTACAAGTGGGGACCTTCACAGTCATTTCAACAGACAAGTGGGGTCTTTTAAACACACATTTTCTAATTTCATGTATATTTTAATTTTATAGTTTAAATATTGATTATTATAATGAAATTTAGGTAATCGGACCTTTTAAAGGCTTAACTCTTAAGTTTTGAGCTGATTTCATATTTGCAAGTGGGGACCTAAACCGTCTTCCAACCTTATATCTGGGGACATTTGTGTATAAATTATTAGATTTTGTATTAGTGTCGAAGCCTATATGGTTCCATCAGGTATTTCAATTTCATTTTTCACACTCGATAAATTTACAAGTGGGGACCTTCACAGTCATTTCAACAGACAAGTGGGGTCTTTTAAACACACATTTTCTAATTTCATGTATATTTTAATTTTATAGTTTAAATATTGATTATTATAATGAAATTCAGGTAATCGGACCTTTTAAAGGCTTAACACGTAAGTTTTGAGCTGGTTTCAGGTTTACAAGTGGGGACCTAAACAGTCTTCCAACCTTATATCTGGGGACATTTGTGTATAAATTATTAGATTTGGTACTGGTGTCGAAACCTATATGGTTCCATCAGGTATTTCAATTTCATTTTTCACACTCGATAAATTTACAAGTGGGGACCTTCACCGTCATTTCAACAGACAAGTGGGGTCTTTTAAACACACATTTTCTAATTTCATGTATATTTTAATTTTATAGTTTAAATATTGATTATTATAATCAAATTTAGGTAATCGGACCTTTTAAAGGCTTTACACTTAAGTTTTGAGCTGATTTCTGGTTTACAAGTGGGGACCTAAACAGTCTTCCAACCTTATATCTGGGGACATTTGTGTATAAATTATTAGATTTTGTATTAGTGTCGAAGCCTATATGGTTCCATCAGGTATTTCAATTTCATTTTTCACACTCGATAAATTTACAAGTGGGGACCTTCACAGTCATTTCAACAGACAAGTGGGGTCTTTTAAACACACATTTTCTCTATTCATGTATATTTTATATTTATAGTTTAAATATTGATTATTATAATGAAATTTAGGTAATCGGACCTTTTAAAGGCTTAACACTTAAGTTTTGAGCTAATTTCAGGTTTACAAGTGGGGACCTAAACAGTCTTCCAACCTTATATCTGGGGACATTTGTGTATAAATTATTAGGTTTTGAATTAGTGTCAAAGCCTATATGGTTGAATCAAGTATTTCAATTTCAATTTTCACACTCGATAAAATTACAAGTGGGGACATTCACCGTCATTTCAACAGACAAGTGGGGTCTTTTAAACACACATTTTCTAATTTCATGTATATTTTAATTTTATAGTTTAAGTATTGATTATTATAATCAAATTTAGGTAATCGGACCTTTTAAAGGCTTAACACTTAAGTTTTGAGCTAATTTCAGGTTTACAAGTGGGGACCTAAACCGTCTTCCAACCTTATATCTGGGGACATTTGTGTATAAATTATTAGATTTTGTATTAGTGTCGAAGCCTATATGGTTCCATCAGGTATTTCAATTTCATTTTTCACACTCGATAAAATTACAAGTGGGGACCTTCACAGTCATTTCAACAGACAAGTGGGGTCTTTTAAACACACATTTTCTAATTTCATGTATATTTTATATTTATAGTTTAAATATTGATTATTATAATGAAATTTAGGTAATCGGACCTTTTAAAGGCTTACAACTTAAGTTTTGAGCTAATTTCAGGTTTACAAGTGGGGACCTAAACAGTCTTCCAACCTTATATCTGGGAACATTTGTGTATAAATTATTAGATTTTGAATTAGTGTCAAAGCCTATATGGTTCAATTTTTCACACTCGATAAATTTACAAGTGGGGACCTTCACAGTCATTTCAACAGACAAGTGGGGTCTTTTAAACATACATTTTCTAATTTCATGTATATTTTAATTTTATAGTTTAAATATTGATTATTATAATGAAGTTTAGGTAATCGGACCTTTTAAAGGCTTAACACGTAAGTTTTGAGCTGATTTCAGGTTTACAAGTGGGGACCTAAACAGTCTTCGAACCTTATATCTGGGGACATTTGTGTATAAATTATTAGATTTTGTATTAGTGTCGAAGCCTATATGGTTCCATCTGGTATTACAATTTCATTTTTCACACTCGATAAATTTACAAGTGGGGACCTTCACAGTCATTTCAACAGACAAGTGGGGTCTTTTGAACACACATTTTCTAATTTCATGTATATTTTAATTTTATAGTTTAAATATTGATTATTATAATGAAATTTAGGTAATCGGACCTTTTAAAGGCTTAACACTTAAGTTTTGAGCTAATTTCAGGTTTACAAGTGGGGACCTAAACAGTCTTCCAACCTTATATCTGGGGACATTTGTGTATAAATTATTAGGTTTTGAATTAGTGTCAAAGCCTATATGGTTGAATCAAGTATTTCAATTTCATTTTTCACACTCGATAAATTTACAAGTGGGGACATTCACCGTCATTTCAACAGACAAGTGGGGTCTTTTAAACACACATTTTCTAATTTCATGTATATTTTAATTTTATAGTTTAAGTATTGATTATTATAATCAAATTTAGGTAATCGGACCATTTAAAGGCTTAAAACTTAAGTTTTGAGCTGATTTCATATTTACAAGTGGGGACTTAACCGTCTTCCAACCTTATATCTGGGGACATTTGTGTATAAATTATTAGATTTTGTATTAGTGTCGAAGCCTATATGGTTCCATCAGGTATTTCAATTTCATTTTTCACACTCGATAAATTTACAAGTGGGGACCTTCACAGTCATTTCAACAGACAAGTGGGGTCTTTTAAACACACATTTTCTAATTTCATGTATATTTTATATTTATAGTTTAAATATTGATTATTATAATGAAATTTAGGTAATCGGACCTTTTAAAGGCTTACAACTTAAGTTTTGAGCTAATTTCAGCTTTACAAGTGGGGACCTAAACAGTCTTCCAACCTTATATCTGGGAACATTTGTGTATAAATTATTAGATTTTGAATTAGTGTCAAAGCCTATATGGTTCAATTTTTCACACTCGATAAATTTACAAGTGGGGACCTTCACAGTCATTTCAACAGACAAGTGGGGTCTTTTAAACATACATTTTCTAATTTCATGTATATTTTAATTTTATAGTTTAAATATTGATTATTATAATCAAATTTAGGTAATCGGACCTTTTAAAGGCTTAACACTTAAGTTTTGAGCTGATTTCAGATTTACAAGTGGGGACCTAAACCGTCTTCGAACCTTATATCTGGGGACATTTGTGTATAAATTATTAGATTTACTACTAGTGTCCAAGCCTATATGGCTCCATCAGGTATTTCAATTTTATTTTTCACACTCGATAAATTTACAAGTGGGGACCTTCACAGTCATTTCAACAGACAAGTGGGGTCTTTTAAACACACATTTTCTAATTTCATGTATATTTTAATTTTATAGTTTAAATATTGATTATTATAATCAAATTTAGGTAATCGGACCTTTTAAAGGCTTAACACTTAAGTTTTGAGCTGATTTCAGATTTACAAGTGGGGACCTAAACCGTCTTCCAACCTTATATCTGGGGACATTTGTGTATAAATTATTACATTTTGTATTAGTGTCGAAGCCTATATGGCTCCATCAGGTATTTCAATTTTATTTTTCACACTCGATAAATTTACAAGTGGGGACCTTCACAGTCATTTCAACAGACAAGTGGGGTCTTTTAAACACACATTTTCTAATTTCATGTATATTTTAATTTTATAGTTTAAATATTGATTATTATAATCAAATTTAGGTAATCGGACCTTTTAAAGGCTTAACACTTAAGTTTTGAGCTGATTTCAGATTTACAAGTGGGGACCTAAACCGTCTTCCAACCTTATATCTGGGGACATTTGTGTATAAATTATTACATTTTGTATTAGTGTCGAAGCCTATATGGTTCCATCAGGTATTTCAATTTCATTTTTCACACTCGATAAATTTACAAGTGGGGACCATCACAGTCATTTCAACAGACAAGTGGGGTCTTTTAAACATACATTTTCTAATTTCATGTATATTTTAATTTTATAGTTTAAATATTGATTATTATAATGAAGTTTAGGTAATCGGACCTTTTAAAGGCTTAACACGTAAGTTTTGAGCTGATTTCAGGTTTACAAGTGGGGACCTAAACAGTCTTCGAACCTTATATCTGGGGACATTTGTGTATAAATTATTAGATTTACTACTAGTGTCCAAGCCTATATGGCTCCATCAGGTATTTCAATTTTATTTTTCACACTCGATAAATTTACAAGTGGGGACCTTCACAGTCATTTCAACAGACAAGTGGGGTCTTTTAAACACACATTTTCTAATTTCATGTATATTTTAATTTTATAGTTTAAATATTGATTATTATAATGAAATTTAGGTAATCGGACCTTTTAAAGGCTTAACTCTTAAGTTTTGAGCTGATTTCATATTTACAAGTGGGGACCTAAACCGTCTTCCAACCTTATATCTGGGGACATTTGTGTATAAATTATTAGATTTTGTATTAGTGTCGAAGCCTATATGGTTCCATCAGGTATTTCAATTTCATTTTTCACACTCGATAAATTTACAAGTGGGGACCTTCACAGTCATTTCAACAGACAAGTGGGGTCTTTTAAACATACATTTTCTAATTTCATGTATATTTTAATTTTATAGTTTAAATATTGATTATTATAATGAAATTCAGGTAATCGGACCTTTTAAAGGCTTAACACGTAAGTTTTGAGCTGGTTTCAGGTTTACAAGTGGGGACCTAAACAGTCTTCCAACCTTATATCTGGGGACATTTGTGTATAAATTATTAGATTTGGTACTGGTGTCGAAACCTATATGGTTCCATCAGGTATTTCAATTTCATTTTTCACACTCGATAAATTTACAAGTGGGGACCTTCACCGTCATTTCAACAGACAAGTGGGGTCTTTTAAACACACATTTTCTAATTTCATGTATATTTTAATTTTATAGTTTAAATATTGATTATTATAATCAAATTTAGGTTATCGGACCTTTTAAAGGCTTTACACTTAAGTTTTGAGCTGATTTCTGGTTTACAAGTGGGGACCTAAACAGTCTTCCAACCTTATATCTGGGGACATTTGTGTATAAATTATTAGATTTTGTATTAGTGTCGAAGCCTATATGGTTCCATCAGGTATTTCAATTTCATTTTTCACACTCGATAAATTTACAAGTGGGGACCTTCACAGTCATTTCAACAGACAAGTGGGGTCTTTTAAACACACATTTTCTCTATTCATGTATATTTTATATTTATAGTTTAAATATTGATTATTATAATGAAATTTAGGTAATCGGACCTTTTAAAGGCTTAACACTTAAGTTTTGAGCTAATTTCAGGTTTACAAGTGGGGACCTAAACAGTCTTCCAACCTTATATCTGGGGACATTTGTGTATAAATTATTAGGTTTTGAATTAGTGTCAAAGCCTATATGGTTGAATCAAGTATTTCAATTTCATTTTTCACACTCGATAAATTTACAAGTGGGGACATTCACCGTCATTTCAACAGACAAGTGGGGTCTTTTAAACACACATTTTCTAATTTCATGTATATTTTAATTTTATAGTTTAAGTATTGATTATTATAATCAAATTTAGGTAATCGGACCATTTAAAGGCTTAACACTTAAGTTTTGAGCTGATTTCATATTTACAAGTGGGGACCTAAACCGTCTTCCAACCTTATATCTGGGGACATTTGTGTATAAATTATTAGATTTTGTATTAGTGTCGAAGCCTATATGGTTCCATCAGGTATTTCAATTTCATTTTTCACACTCGATAAATTTACAAGTGGGGACCTTCACAGTCATTTCAACAGACAAGTGGGGTCTTTTAAACACACATTTTCTAATTTCATGTATATTTTATATTTATAGTTTAAATATTGATTATTATAATGAAATTTAGGTAATCGGACCTTTTAAAGGCTTACAACTTAAGTTTTGAGCTAATTTCAGGTTTACAAGTGGGGACCTAAACAGTCTTCCAACCTTATATCTGGGAACATTTGTGTATAAATTATTAGATTTTGAATTAGTGTCAAAGCCTATATGGTTCAATTTTTCACACTCGATAAATTTACAAGTGGGGACCTTCACAGTCATTTCAACAGACAAGTGGGGTCTTTTAAACATACATTTTCGAATTTCATGTATATTTTAATTTTATAGTTTAAATATTGATTATTATAATCAAATTTAGGTAATCGGACCTTTTAAAGGCTTAACACTTAAGTTTTGAGCTGATTTCAGATTTACAAGTGGGGACCTAAACCGTCTTCCAACCTTATATCTGGGGACATTTGTGTATAAATTATTAGATTTTGTATTAGTGTCGAAGCCTATATGGTTCCATCAGGTATTTCAATTTCATTTTTCACACTCGATAAATTTACAAGTGGGGACCTTCACAGTCATTTCAACAGACAAGTGGGGTCTTTTAAACACACATTTTCTCTATTCATGTATATTTTATATTTATAGTTTAAATATTGATTATTATAATGAAATTTAGGTAATCGGACCTTTTAAAGGCTTAACACTTAAGTTTTGAGCTAATTTCAGGTTTACAAGTGGGGACCTAAACAGTCTTCCAACCTTATATCTGGGGACATTTGTGTATAGATTATTAGGTTTTGAATTAGTGTCAAAGCCTATATGGTTGAATCAAGTATTTCAATTTCATTTTTCACACTCGATAAATTTACAAGTGGGGACATTCACCGTCATTTCAACAGACAAGTGGGGTCTTTTAAACACACATTTTCTAATTTCATGTATATTTTAATTTTATAGTTTAAGTATTGATTATTATAATCAAATTTAGGTAATCGGACCATTTAAAGGCTTAACACTTAAGTTTTGAGCTGATTTCATATTTACAAGTGGGGACCTAAACCCTCTTCCAACCTTATATCTGGGGACATTTGTGTATAAATTATTAGATTTTGTATTAGTGTCGAAGCCTATATGGTTCCATCAGGTATTTCAATTTCATTTTTCACACTCGATAAATTTACAAGTGGGGACCTTCACAGTCATTTCAACAGACAAGTGGGGTCTTTTAAACACACATTTTCTAATTTCATGTATATTTTATATTTATAGTTTAAATATTGATTATTATAATGAAATTTAGGTAATCGGACCTTTTAAAGGCTTACAACTTAAGTTTTGAGCTAATTTCAGGTTTACAAGTGGGGACCTAAACAGTCTTCCAACCTTATATCTGGGAACATTTGTGTATAAATTATTAGATTTTGAATTAGTGTCAAAGCCTATATGGTTCAATTTTTCACACTCGATAAATTTACAAGTGGGGACCTTCACAGTCATTTCAACAGACAAGTGGGGTCTTTTAAACATACATTTTCGAATTTCATGTATATTTTAATTTTATAGTTTAAATATTGATTATTATAATCAAATTTAGGTAATCGGACCTTTTAAAGGCTTAACACTTAAGTTTTGAGCTGATTTCAGATTTACAAGTGGGGACCTAAACCGTCTTCCAACCTTATATCTGGGGACATTTGTGTATAAATTATTAGATTTTGTATTAGTGTCGAAGCCTATATGGTTCCATCAGGTATTTCAATTTCATTTTTCACACTCGATAAATTTACAAGTGGGGACCTTCACAGTCATTTCAACAGACAAGTGGGGTCTTTTAAACATACATTTTCTAATTTCATGTATATTTTAATTTTATAGTTTAAATATTGATTATTATAATGAAGTTTAGGTAATCGGACCTTTTAAAGGCTTAACACGTAAGTTTTGAGCTGATTTCAGGTTTACAAGTGGGGACCTAAACAGTCTTCGAACCTTATATCTGGGGACATTTGTGTATAAATTATTAGATTTTGTATTAGTGTCGAAGCCTATATGGTTCCATCTGGTATTTCAATTTCATTTTTCACACTCTATAAATTTACAAGTGGGGACCTTCACAGTCATTTCAACAGACAAGTGGGGTCTTTTGAACACACATTTTCTAATTTCAAGTATATTTTAATTTTATAGTTTAAATATTGGTTATTATAATCAAATTTAGGTAATCGGACCTTTTAAAGGCTTTACACTTAAGTTTTGAGCTGATTTCTGGTTTACAAGTGGGGACCTAAACAGTCTTCCAACCTTATATCTGGGGACATTTGTGTATAAATTATTAGATTTTGTATTAGTGTCGAAGCCTATATGGTTCCATCAGGTATTTCAATTTCATTTTTCACACTCGATAAATTTACAAGTGGGGACCTTCACAGTCATTTCAACAGACAAGTGGGGTCTTTTAAACACACATTTTCTCTATTCATGTATATTTTATATTTATAGTTTAAATATTGATTATTATAATGAAATTTAGGTAATCGGACCTTTTAAAGGCTTAACACTTAAGTTTTGAGCTAATTTCAGGTTTACAAGTGGGGACCTAAACAGTCTTCCAACCTTATATCTGGGGACATTTGTGTATAAATTATTAGGTTTTGAATTAGTGTCAAAGCCTATATGGTTGAATCAAGTATTTCAATTTCATTTTTCACACTCGATAAATTTACAAGTGGGGACATTCACCGTCATTTCAACAGACAAGTGGGGTCTTTTAAACACACATTTTCTAATTTCATGTATATTTTAATTTTATAGTTTAAGTATTGATTATTATAATCAAATTTAGGTAATCGGACCATTTAAAGGCTTAACACTTAAGTTTTGAGCTGATTTCATATTTACAAGTGGGGACCTAAACCGTCTTCCAACCTTATATCTGGGGACATTTGTGTATAAATTATTAGATTTTCTATTAGTGTCGAAGCCTATATGGTTCCATCAGGTATTTCAATTTCATTTTTCACACTCGATAAATTTACAAGTGGGGACCTTCACAGTCATTTCAACAGACAAGTGGGGTCTTTTAAACACACATTTTCTAATTTCATGTATATTTTATATTTATAGTTTAAATATTGATTATTATAATGAAATTTAGGTAATCGGACCTTTTAAAGGCTTACAACTTAAGTTTTGAGCTAATTTCAGGTTTACAAGTGGGGACCTAAACAGTCTTCCAACCTTATATCTGGGAACATTTGTGTATAAATTATTAGATTTTGAATTAGTGTCAAAGCCTATATGGTTCAATTTTTCACACTCGATAAATTTACAAGTGGGGACCTTCACAGTCATTTCAACAGACAAGTGGGGTCTTTTAAACATACATTTTCGAATTTCATGTATATTTTAATTTTATAGTTTAAATATTGATTATTATAATCAAATTTAGGTAATCGGACCTTTTAAAGGCTTAACACTTAAGTTTTGAGCTGATTTCAGATTTACAAGTGGGGACCTAAACCGTCTTCCAACCTTATATCTGGGGACATTTGTGTATAAATTATTAGATTTTGTATTAGTGTCGAAGCCTATATGGTTCCATCAGGTATTTCAATTTCATTTTTCACACTCGATAAATTTACAAGTGGGGACCTTCACAGTCATTTCAACAGACAAGTGGGGTCTTTTAAACATACATTTTCTAATTTCATGTATATTTTAATTTTATAGTTTAAATATTGATTATTATAATGAAGTTTAGGTAATCGGACCTTTTAAAGGCTTAACACGTAAGTTTTGAGCTGATTTCTGGTTTACAAGTGGGGACCTAAACAGTCTTCCAACCTTATATCTGGGGACATTTGTGTATAAATTATTAGATTTTGTATTAGTGTCGAAGCCTATATGGTTCCATCAGGTATTTCAATTTCATTTTTCACACTCGATAAATTTACAAGTGGGGACCTTCACAGTCATTTCAACAGACAAGTGGGGTCTTTTAAACACACATTTTCTCTATTCATGTATATTTTATATTTATAGTTTTAATATTGATTATTATAATGAAATTTAGGTAATCGGACCTTTTAAAGGCTTAACACTTAAGTTTTGAGCTAATTTCAGGTTTACAAGTGGGGACCTAAACAGTCTTCCAACCTTATATCTGGGGACATTTGTGTATAAATTATTAGGTTTTGAATTAGTGTCAAAGCCTATATGGTTGAATCAAGTATTTCAATTTCATTTTTCACACTCGATAAATTTACAAGTGGGGACATTCACCGTCATTTCAACAGACAAGTGGGGTCTTTTAAACACACATTTTCTAATTTCATGTATATTTTAATTTTATAGTTTAAGTATTGATTATTATAATCAAATTTAGGTAATCGGACCATTTAAAGGCTTAACACTTAAGTTTTGAGCTGATTTCATATTTACAAGTGGGGACCTAAACCGTCTTCCAACCTTATATCTGGGGACATTTGTGTATAAATTATTAGATTTTCTATTAGTGTCGAAGCCTATATGGTTCCATCAGGTATTTCAATTTCATTTTTCACACTCGATAAATTTACAAGTGGGGACCTTCACAGTCATTTCAACAGACAAGTGGGGTCTTTTAAACACACATTTTCTAATTTCATGTATATTTTATATTTATAGTTTAAATATTGATTATTATAATGAAATTTAGGTAATCGGACCTTTTAAAGGCTTACAACTTAAGTTTTGAGCTAATTTCAGGTTTACAAGTGGGGACCTAAACAGTCTTCCAACCTTATATCTGGGAACATTTATGTATAAATTATTAGATTTTGAATTAGTGTCAAAGCCTATATGGTTCAATTTTTCACACTCGATAAATTTACAAGTGGGGACCTTCACAGTCATTTCAACAGACAAGTGGGGTCTTTTAAACATACATTTTCGAATTTCATGTATATTTTAATTTTATAGTTTAAATATTGATTATTATAATCAAATTTAGGTAATCGGACCTTTTAAAGGCTTAACACTTAAGTTTTGAGCTGATTTCAGATTTACAAGTGGGGACCTAAACCGTCTTCCAACCTTATATCTGGGGACATTTGTGTATAAATTATTAGATTTTGTATTAGTGTCGAAGCCTATATGGTTCCATCAGGTATTTCAATTTCATTTTTCACACTCGATAAATTTACAAGTGGGGACCTTCACAGTCATTTCAACAGACAAGTGGGGTCTTTTAAACATACATTTTCTAATTTCATGTATATTTTAATTTTATAGTTTAAATATTGATTATTATAATGAAGTTTAGGTAATCGGACCTTTTAAAGGCTTAACACGTAAGTTTTGAGCTGATTTCAGGTTTACAAGTGGGGACCTAAACAGTCTTCGAACCTTATATCTGGGGACATTTGTGTATAAATTATTAGATTTTGTATTAGTGTCGAAGCCTATATGGTTCCATCTGGTATTCCAATTTCATTTTTCACACTCGATAAATTTACAAGTGGGGACCTTCACAGTCATTTCAACAGACAAGTGGGGTCTTTTGAACACACATTTTCTAATTTCATGTATATTTTAATTTTATAGTTTAAATATTGATTATTATAATCAAATTTAGGTAATCGGACCTTTTAAAGGCTTTACACTTAAGTTTTGAGCTGATTTCTGGTTTACAAGTGGGGACCTAAACAGTCTTCCAACCTTATATCTGGGGACATTTGTGTATAAATTATTAGATTTTGTATTAGTGTCGAAGCCTATATGGTTCCATCAGGTATTTCAATTTCATTTTTCACACTCGATAAATTTACAAGTGGGGACCTTCACAGTCATTTCAACAGACAAGTGGGGTCTTTTAAACACACATTTTCTCTATTCATGTATATTTTATATTTATAGTTTAAATATTGATTATTATAATGAAATTTAGGTAATCGGACCTTTTAAAGGCTTAACACTTAAGTTTTGAGCTAATTTCAGGTTTACAAGTGGGGACCTAAACAGTCTTCCAACCTTATATCTGGGGACATTTGTGTATAAATTATTAGGTTTTGAATTAGTGTCAAAGCC
Source organism: Phalangium opilio (assembly GCF_054372755.1). Classification (NCBI taxonomy): domain Eukaryota; kingdom Metazoa; phylum Arthropoda; class Arachnida; order Opiliones; family Phalangiidae; genus Phalangium; species Phalangium opilio. The sequence goes on from NW_028324203.1 coordinate 1,673,495, forward strand.
TATATGGTTGAATCAAGTATTTCAATTTCATTTTTCACACTCGATAAATTTACAAGTGGGGACATTCACCGTCATTTCAACAGACAAGTGGGGTCTTTTAAACACACATTTTCTAATTTCATGTATATTTTAATTTTATAGTTTAAGTATTGATTATTATAATCAAATTTAGGTAATCGGACCATTTAAAGGCTTAACACTTAAGTTTTGAGCTGATTTCATATTTACAAGTGGGGACCTAAACCGTCTTCCAACCTTATATCTGGGGACATTTGTGTATAAATTATTACATTTTGTATTAGTGTCGAAGCCTATATGGTTCCATCAGGTATTTCAATTTCATTTTTCACACTCGATAAATTTACAAGTGGGGACCATCACAGTCATTTCAACAGACAAGTGGGGTCTTTTAAACATACATTTTCTAATTTCATGTATATTTTAATTTTATAGTTTAAATATTGATTATTATAATGAAGTTTAGGTAATCGGACCTTTTAAAGGCTTAACACGTAAGTTTTGAGCTGATTTCAGGTTTACAAGTGGGGACCTAAACAGTCTTCGAACCTTATATCTGGGGACATTTGTGTATAAATTATTAGATTTACTACTAGTGTCCAAGCCTATATGGCTCCATCAGGTATTTCAATTTTATTTTTCACACTCGATAAATTTACAAGTGGGGACCTTCACAGTCATTTCAACAGACAAGTGGGGTCTTTTAAACACACATTTTCTAATTTCATGTATATTTTAATTTTATAGTTTAAATATTGATTATTATAATGAAATTTAGGTAATCGGACCTTTTAAAGGCTTAACTCTTAAGTTTTGAGCTGATTTCATATTTACAAGTGGGGACCTAAACCGTCTTCCAACCTTATATCTGGGGACATTTGTGTATAAATTATTAGATTTTGTATTAGTGTCGAAGCCTATATGGTTCCATCAGGTATTTCAATTTCATTTTTCACACTCGATAAATTTACAAGTGGGGACCTTCACAGTCATTTCAACAGACAAGTGGGGTCTTTTAAACACACATTTTCTAATTTCATGTATATTTTAATTTTATAGTTTAAATATTGATTATTATAATGAAATTCAGGTAATCGGACCTTTTAAAGGCTTAACACGTAAGTTTTGAGCTGGTTTCAGGTTTACAAGTGGGGACCTAAACAGTCTTCCAACCTTATATCTGGGGACATTTGTGTATAAATTATTAGATTTGGTACTGGTGTCGAAACCTATATGGTTCCATCAGGTATTTCAATTTCATTTTTCACACTCGATAAATTTACAAGTGGGGACCTTCACCGTCATTTCAACAGACAAGTGGGGTCTTTTAAACACACATTTTCTAATTTCATGTATATTTTAATTTTATAGTTTAAATATTGATTATTATAATCAAATTTAGGTAATCGGACCTTTTAAAGGCTTTACACTTAAGTTTTGAGCTGATTTCTGGTTTACAAGTGGGGACCTAAACAGTCTTCCAACCTTATATCTGGGGACATTTGTGTATAAATTATTAGATTTTGTATTAGTGTCGAAGCCTATATGGTTCCATCAGGTATTTCAATTTCATTTTTCACACTCGATAAATTTACAAGTGGGGACCTTCACAGTCATTTCAACAGACAAGTGGGGTCTTTTAAACACACATTTTCTCTATTCATGTATATTTTATATTTATAGTTTAAATATTGATTATTATAATGAAATTTAGGTAATCGGACCTTTTAAAGGCTTAACACTTAAGTTTTGAGCTAATTTCAGGTTTACAAGTGGGGACCTAAACAGTCTTCCAACCTTATATCTGGGGACATTTGTGTATAAATTATTAGGTTTTGAATTAGTGTCAAAGCCTATATGGTTGAATCAAGTATTTCAATTTCATTTTTCACACTCGATAAATTTACAAGTGGGGACATTCACCGTCATTTCAACAGACAAGTGGGGTCTTTTAAACACACATTTTCTAATTTCATGTATATTTTAATTTTATAGTTTAAGTATTGATTATTATAATCAAATTTAGGTAATCGGACCATTTAAAGGCTTAACACTTAAGTTTTGAGCTGATTTCATATTTACAAGTGGGGACCTAAACCGTCTTCCAACCTTATATCTGGGGACATTTGTGTATAAATTATTACATTTTGTATTAGTGTCGAAGCCTATATGGTTCCATCAGGTATTTCAATTTCATTTTTCACACTCGATAAATTTACAAGTGGGGACCATCACAGTCATTTCAACAGACAAGTGGGGTCTTTTAAACATACATTTTCTAATTTCATGTATATTTTAATTTTATAGTTTAAATATTGATTATTATAATGAAGTTTAGGTAATCGGACCTTTTAAAGGCTTAACACGTAAGTTTTGAGCTGATTTCAGGTTTACAAGTGGGGACCTAAACAGTCTTCGAACCTTATATCTGGGGACATTTGTGTATAAATTATTAGATTTACTACTAGTGTCCAAGCCTATATGGCTCCATCAGGTATTTCAATTTTATTTTTCACACTCGATAAATTTACAAGTGGGGACCTTCACAGTCATTTCAACAGACAAGTGGGGTCTTTTAAACACACATTTTCTAATTTCATGTATATTTTAATTTTATAGTTTAAATATTGATTATTATAATGAAATTTAGGTAATCGGACCTTTTAAAGGCTTAACTCTTAAGTTTTGAGCTGATTTCATATTTACAAGTGGGGACCTAAACCGTCTTCCAACCTTATATCTGGGGACATTTGTGTATAAATTATTAGATTTTGTATTAGTGTCGAAGCCTATATGGTTCCATCAGGTATTTCAATTTCATTTTTCACACTCGATAAATTTACAAGTGGGGACCTTCACAGTCATTTCAACAGACAAGTGGGGTCTTTTAAACACACATTTTCTAATTTCATGTATATTTTAATTTTATAGTTTAAATATTGATTATTATAATGAAATTCAGGTAATCGGACCTTTTAAAGGCTTAACACGTAAGTTTTGAGCTGGTTTCAGGTTTACAAGTGGGGACCTAAACAGTCTTCCAACCTTATATCTGGGGACATTTGTGTATAAATTATTAGATTTGGTACTGGTGTCGAAACCTATATGGTTCCATCAGGTATTTCAATTTCATTTTTCACACTCGATAAATTTACAAGTGGGGACCTTCACCGTCATTTCAACAGACAAGTGGGGTCTTTTAAACACACATTTTCTAATTTCATGTATATTTTAATTTTATAGTTTAAATATTGATTATTATAATCAAATTTAGGTAATCGGACCTTTTAAAGGCTTTACACTTAAGTTTTGAGCTGATTTCTGGTTTACAAGTGGGGACCTAAACAGTCTTCCAACCTTATATCTGGGGACATTTGTGTATAAATTATTAGATTTTGTATTAGTGTCGAAGCCTATATGGTTCCATCAGGTATTTCAATTTCATTTTTCACACTCGATAAATTTACAAGTGGGGACCTTCACAGTCATTTCAACAGACAAGTGGGGTCTTTTAAACACACATTTTCTCTATTCATGTATATTTTATATTTATAGTTTAAATATTGATTATTATAATGAAATTTAGGTAATCGGACCTTTTAAAGGCTTAACACTTAAGTTTTGAGCTAATTTCAGGTTTACAAGTGGGGACCTAAACAGTCTTCCAACCTTATATCTGGGGACATTTGTGTATAAATTATTAGGTTTTGAATTAGTGTCAAAGCCTATATGGTTGAATCAAGTATTTCAATTTCAATTTTCACACTCGATAAAATTACAAGTGGGGACATTCACCGTCATTTCAACAGACAAGTGGGGTCTTTTAAACACACATTTTCTAATTTCATGTATATTTTAATTTTATAGTTTAAGTATTGATTATTATAATCAAATTTAGGTAATCGGACCTTTTAAAGGCTTAACACTTAAGTTTTGAGCTAATTTCAGGTTTACAAGTGGGGACCTAAACCGTCTTCCAACCTTATATCTGGGGACATTTGTGTATAAATTATTAGATTTTGTATTAGTGTCGAAGCCTATATGGTTCCATCAGGTATTTCAATTTCATTTTTCACACTCGATAAAATTACAAGTGGGGACCTTCACAGTCATTTCAACAGACAAGTGGGGTCTTTTAAACACACATTTTCTAATTTCATGTATATTTTATATTTATAGTTTAAATATTGATTATTATAATGAAATTTAGGTAATCGGACCTTTTAAAGGCTTACAACTTAAGTTTTGAGCTAATTTCAGGTTTACAAGTGGGGACCTAAACAGTCTTCCAACCTTATATCTGGGAACATTTGTGTATAAATTATTAGATTTTGAATTAGTGTCAAAGCCTATATGGTTCAATTTTTCACACTCGATAAATTTACAAGTGGGGACCTTCACAGTCATTTCAACAGACAAGTGGGGTCTTTTAAACATACATTTTCGAATTTCATGTATATTTTAATTTTATAGTTTAAATATTGATTATTATAATCAAATTTAGGTAATCGGACCTTTTAAAGGCTTAACACTTAAGTTTTGAGCTGATTTCAGATTTACAAGTGGGGACCTAAACCGTCTTCCAACCTTATATCTGGGGACATTTGTGTATAAATTATTAGATTTTGTATTAGTGTCGAAGCCTATATGGTTCCATCAGGTATTTCAATTTCATTTTTCACACTCGATAAATTTACAAGTGGGGACCTTCACAGTCATTTCAACAGACAAGTGGGGTCTTTTAAACATACATTTTCTAATTTCATGTATATTTTAATTTTATAGTTTAAATATTGATTATTATAATGAAGTTTAGGTAATCGGACCTTTTAAAGGCTTAACACGTAAGTTTTGAGCTGATTTCTGGTTTACAAGTGGGGACCTAAACAGTCTTCCAACCTTATATCTGGGGACATTTGTGTATAAATTATTAGATTTTGTATTAGTGTCGAAGCCTATATGGTTCCATCAGGTATTTCAATTTCATTTTTCACACTCGATAAATTTACAAGTGGGGACCTTCACAGTCATTTCAACAGACAAGTGGGGTCTTTTAAACACACATTTTCTCTATTCATGTATATTTTATATTTATAGTTTTAATATTGATTATTATAATGAAATTTAGGTAATCGGACCTTTTAAAGGCTTAACACTTAAGTTTTGAGCTAATTTCAGGTTTACAAGTGGGGACCTAAACAGTCTTCCAACCTTATATCTGGGGACTTTTGTGTATAAATTATTAGGTTTTGAATTAGTGTCAAAGCCTATATGGTTGAATCAAGTATTTCAATTTCATTTTTCACACTCGATAAATTTACAAGTGGGGACATTCACCGTCATTTCAACAGACAAGTGGGGTCTTTTAAACACACATTTTCTAATTTCATGTATATTTTAATTTTATAGTTTAAGTATTGATTATTATAATCAAATTTAGGTAATCGGACCATTTAAAGGCTTAACACTTAAGTTTTGAGCTGATTTCATATTTACAAGTGGGGACCTAAACCGTCTTCCAACCTTATATCTGGGGACATTTGTGTATAAATTATTAGATTTTCTATTAGTGTCGAAGCCTATATGGTTCCATCAGGTATTTCAATTTCATTTTTCACACTCGATAAATTTACAAGTGGGGACCTTCACAGTCATTTCAACAGACAAGTGGGGTCTTTTAAACACACATTTTCTAATTTCATGTATATTTTATATTTATAGTTTAAATATTGATTATTATAATGAAATTTAGGTAATCGGACCTTTTAAAGGCTTACAACTTAAGTTTTGAGCTAATTTCAGGTTTACAAGTGGGGACCTAAACAGTCTTCCAACCTTATATCTGGGAACATTTGTGTATAAATTATTAGATTTTGAATTAGTGTCAAAGCCTATATGGTTCAATTTTTCACACTCGATAAATTTACAAGTGGGGACCTTCACAGTCATTTCAACAGACAAGTGGGGTCTTTTAAACATACATTTTCGAATTTCATGTATATTTTAATTTTATAGTTTAAATATTGATTATTATAATCAAATTTAGGTAATCGGACCTTTTAAAGGCTTAACACTTAAGTTTTGAGCTGATTTCAGATTTACAAGTGGGGACCTAAACCGTCTTCCAACCTTATATCTGGGGACATTTGTGTATAAATTATTAGATTTTGTATTAGTGTCGAAGCCTATATGGTTCCATCAGGTATTTCAATTTCATTTTTCACACTCGATAAATTTACAAGTGGGGACCTTCACAGTCATTTCAACAGACAAGTGGGGTCTTTTAAACATACATTTTCTAATTTCATGTATATTTTAATTTTATAGTTTAAATATTGATTATTATAATGAAGTTTAGGTAATCGGACCTTTTAAAGGCTTAACACGTAAGTTTTGAGCTGATTTCAGGTTTACAAGTGGGGACCTAAACAGTCTTCGAACCTTATATCTGGGGACATTTGTGTATAAATTATTAGATTTTGTATTAGTGTCGAAGCCTATATGGTTCCATCTGGTATTCCAATTTCATTTTTCACACTCGATAAATTTACAAGTGGGGACCTTCACAGTCATTTCAACAGACAAGTGGGGTCTTTTGAACACACATTTTCTAATTTCATGTATATTTTAATTTTATAGTTTAAATATTGATTATTATAATCAAATTTAGGTAATCGGACCTTTTAAAGGCTTTACACTTAAGTTTTGAGCTGATTTCTGGTTTACAAGTGGGGACCTAAACAGTCTTCCAACCTTATATCTGGGGACATTTGTGTATAAATTATTAGATTTTGTATTAGTGTCGAAGCCTATATGGTTCCATCAGGTATTTCAATTTCATTTTTCACACTCGATAAATTTACAAGTGGGGACCTTCACAGTCATTTCAACAGACAAGTGGGGTCTTTTAAACACACATTTTCTCTATTCATGTATATTTTATATTTATAGTTTAAATATTGATTATTATAATGAAATTTAGGTAATCGGACCTTTTAAAGGCTTAACACTTAAGTTTTGAGCTAATTTCAGGTTTACAAGTGGGGACCTAAACAGTCTTCCAACCTTATATCTGGGGACATTTGTGTATAAATTATTAGGTTTTGAATTAGTGTCAAAGCCTATATGGTTGAATCAAGTATTTCAATTTCATTTTTCACACTCGATAAATTTACAAGTGGGGACATTCACCGTCATTTCAACAGACAAGTGGGGTCTTTTAAACACACATTTTCTAATTTCATGTATATTTTATATTTATAGTTTAAATATTGATTATTATAATGAAATTTAGGTAATCGGACCTTTTAAAGGCTTACAACTTAAGTTTTGAGCTAATTTCAGGTTTACAAGTGGGGACCTAAACAGTCTTCCAACCTTATATCTGGGAACATTTGTGTATAAATTATTAGATTTTGAATTAGTGTCAAAGCCTATATGGTTCAATTTTTCACACTCGATAAATTTACAAGTGGGGACCTTCACAGTCATTTCAACAGACAAGTGGGGTCTTTTAAACATACATTTTCGAATTTCATGTATATTTTAATTTTATAGTTTAAATATTGATTATTATAATCAAATTTAGGTAATCGGACCTTTTAAAGGCTTAACACTTAAGTTTTGAGCTGATTTCAGATTTACAAGTGGGGACCTAAACCGTCTTCCAACCTTATATCTGGGGACATTTGTGTATAAATTATTAGATTTTGTATTAGTGTCGAAGCCTATATGGTTCCATCAGGTATTTCAATTTCATTTTTCACACTCGATAAATTTACAAGTGGGGACCTTCACAGTCATTTCAACAGACAAGTGGGGTCTTTTAAACATACATTTTCTAATTTCATGTATATTTTAATTTTATAGTTTAAATATTGATTATTATAATGAAGTTTAGGTAATCGGACCTTTTAAAGGCTTAACACGTAAGTTTTGAGCTGATTTCAGGTTTACAAGTGGGGACCTAAACAGTCTTCGAACCTTATATCTGGGGACATTTGTGTATAAATTATTAGATTTTGTATTAGTGTCGAAGCCTATATGGTTCCATCTGGTATTCCAATTTCATTTTTCACACTCGATAAATTTACAAGTGGGGACCTTCACAGTCATTTCAACAGACAAGTGGGGTCTTTTGAACACACATTTTCTAATTTCATGTATATTTTAATTTTATAGTTTAAATATTGATTATTATAATCAAATTTAGGTAATCGGACCTTTTAAAGGCTTTACACTTAAGTTTTGAGCTGATTTCTGGTTTACAAGTGGGGACCTAAACAGTCTTCCAACCTTATATCTGGGGACATTTGTGTATAAATTATTAGATTTTGTATTAGTGTCGAAGCCTATATGGTTCCATCAGGTATTTCAATTTCATTTTTCACACTCGATAAATTTACAAGTGGGGACCTTCACAGTCATTTCAACAGACAAGTGGGGTCTTTTAAACACACATTTTCTCTATTCATGTATATTTTATATTTATAGTTTAAATATTGATTATTATAATGAAATTTAGGTAATCGGACCTTTTAAAGGCTTAACACTTAAGTTTTGAGCTAATTTCAGGTTTACAAGTGGGGACCTAAACAGTCTTCCAACCTTATATCTGGGGACATTTGTGTATAAATTATTAGGTTTTGAATTAGTGTCAAAGCCTATATGGTTGAATCAAGTATTTCAATTTCATTTTTCACACTCGATAAATTTACAAGTGGGGACATTCACCGTCATTTCAACAGACAAGTGGGGTCTTTTAAACACACATTTTCTAATTTCATGTATATTTTAATTTTATAGTTTAAGTATTGATTATTATAATCAAATTTAGGTAATCGGACCATTTAAAGGCTTAACACTTAAGTTTTGAGCTGATTTCATATTTACAAGTGGGGACCTAAACCGTCTTCCAACCTTATATCTGGGGACATTTGTGTATAAATTATTAGATTTTGTATTAGTGTCGAAGCCTATATGGTTCCATCAGGTATTTCAATTTCATTTTTCACACTCGATAAATTTACAAGTGGGGACCTTCACAGTCATTTCAACAGACAAGTGGGGTCTTTTAAACACACATTTTCTAATTTCATGTATATTTTATATTTATAGTTTAAATATTGATTATTATAATGAAATTTAGGTAATCGGACCTTTTAAAGGCTTACAACTTAAGTTTTGAGCTAATTTCAGGTTTACAAGTGGGGACCTAAACAGTCTTCCAACCTTATATCTGGGAACATTTGTGTATAAATTATTAGATTTTGAATTAGTGTCAAAGCCTATATGGTTCAATTTTTCACACTCGATAAATTTACAAGTGGGGACCTTCACAGTCATTTCAACAGACAAGTGGGGTCTTTTAAACATACATTTTCGAATTTCATGTATATTTTAATTTTATAGTTTAAATATTGATTATTATAATCAAATTTAGGTAATCGGACCTTTTAAAGGCTTAACACTTAAGTTTTGAGCTGATTTCAGATTTACAAGTGGGGACCTAAACCGTCTTCCAACCTTATATCTGGGGACATTTGTGTATAAATTATTAGATTTTGTATTAGTGTCGAAGCCTATATGGTTCCATCAGGTATTTCAATTTCATTTTTCACACTCGATAAATTTACAAGTGGGGACCTTCACAGTCATTTCAACAGACAAGTGGGGTCTTTTAAACATACATTTTCTAATTTCATGTATATTTTAATTTTATAGTTTAAATATTGATTATTATAATGAAGTTTAGGTAATCGGACCTTTTAAAGGCTTAACACGTAAGTTTTGAGCTGATTTCTGGTTTACAAGTGGGGACCTAAACAGTCTTCCAACCTTATATCTGGGGACATTTGTGTATAAATTATTAGATTTTGTATTAGTGTCGAAGCCTATATGGTTCCATCAGGTATTTCAATTTCATTTTTCACACTCGATAAATTTACAAGTGGGGACCTTCACAGTCATTTCAACAGACAAGTGGGGTCTTTTAAACACACATTTTCTCTATTCATGTATATTTTATATTTATAGTTTTAATATTGATTATTATAATGAAATTTAGGTAATCGGACCTTTTAAAGGCTTAACACTTAAGTTTTGAGCTAATTTCAGGTTTACAAGTGGGGACCTAAACAGTCTTCCAACCTTATATCTGGGGACATTTGTGTATAAATTATTAGGTTTTGAATTAGTGTCAAAGCCTATATGGTTGAATCAAGTATTTCAATTTCATTTTTCACACTCGATAAATTTACAAGTGGGGACATTCACCGTCATTTCAACAGACAAGTGGGGTCTTTTAAACACACATTTTCTAATTTCATGTATATTTTAATTTTATAGTTTAAGTATTGATTATTATAATCAAATTTAGGTAATCGGACCATTTAAAGGCTTAACACTTAAGTTTTGAGCTGATTTCATATTTACAAGTGGGGACCTAAACCGTCTTCCAACCTTATATCTGGGGACATTTGTGTATAAATTATTAGATTTTCTATTAGTGTCGAAGCCTATATGGTTCCATCAGGTATTTCAATTTCATTTTTCACACTCGATAAATTTACAAGTGGGGACCTTCACAGTCATTTCAACAGACAAGTGGGGTCTTTTAAACACACATTTTCTAATTTCATGTATATTTTATATTTATAGTTTAAATATTGATTATTATAATGAAATTTAGGTAATCGGACCTTTTAAAGGCTTACAACTTAAGTTTTGAGCTAATTTCAGGTTTACAAGTGGGGACCTAAACAGTCTTCCAACCTTATATCTGGGAACATTTGTGTATAAATTATTAGATTTTGAATTAGTGTCAAAGCCTATATGGTTCAATTTTTCACACTCGATAAATTTACAAGTGGGGACCTTCACAGTCATTTCAACAGACAAGTGGGGTCTTTTAAACATACATTTTCGAATTTCATGTATATTTTAATTTTATAGTTTAAATATTGATTATTATAATCAAATTTAGGTAATCGGACCTTTTAAAGGCTTAACACTTAAGTTTTGAGCTGATTTCAGATTTACAAGTGGGGACCTAAACCGTCTTCCAACCTTATATCTGGGGACATTTGTGTATAAATTATTAGATTTTGTATTAGTGTCGAAGCCTATATGGTTCCATCAGGTATTTCAATTTCATTTTTCACACTCGATAAATTTACAAGTGGGGACCTTCACAGTCATTTCAACAGACAAGTGGGGTCTTTTAAACATACATTTTCTAATTTCATGTATATTTTAATTTTATAGTTTAAATATTGATTATTATAATGAAGTTTAGGTAATCGGACCTTTTAAAGGCTTAACACGTAAGTTTTGAGCTGATTTCAGGTTTACAAGTGGGGACCTAAACAGTCTTCGAACCTTATATCTGGGGACATTTGTGTATAAATTATTAGATTTTGTATTAGTGTCGAAGCCTATATGGTTCCATCTGGTATTCCAATTTCATTTTTCACACTCGATAAATTTACAAGTGGGGACCTTCACAGTCATTTCAACAGACAAGTGGGGTCTTTTGAACACACATTTTCTAATTTCATGTATATTTTAATTTTATAGTTTAAATATTGATTATTATAATCAAATTTAGGTAATCGGACCTTTTAAAGGCTTTACACTTAAGTTTTGAGCTGATTTCTGGTTTACAAGTGGGGACCTAAACAGTCTTCCAACCTTATATCTGGGGACATTTGTGTATAAATTATTAGATTTTGTATTAGTGTCGAAGCCTATATGGTTCCATCAGGTATTTCAATTTCATTTTTCACACTCGATAAATTTACAAGTGGGGACCTTCACAGTCATTTCAACAGACAAGTGGGGTCTTTTAAACACACATTTTCTCTATTCATGTATATTTTATATTTATAGTTTAAATATTGATTATTATAATGAAATTTAGGTAATCGGACCTTTTAAAGGCTTAACACTTAAGTTTTGAGCTAATTTCAGGTTTACAAGTGGGGACCTAAACAGTCTTCCAACCTTATATCTGGGGACATTTGTGTATAAATTATTAGGTTTTGAATTAGTGTCAAAGCCTATATGGTTGAATCAAGTATTTCAATTTCATTTTTCACACTCGATAAATTTACAAGTGGGGACATTCACCGTCATTTCAACAGACAAGTGGGGTCTTTTAAACACACATTTTCTAATTTCATGTATATTTTAATTTTATAGTTTAAGTATTGATTATTATAATCAAATTTAGGTAATCGGACCATTTAAAGGCTTAACACTTAAGTTTTGAGCTGATTTCATATTTACAAGTGGGGACCTAAACCGTCTTCCAACCTTATATCTGGGGACATTTGTGTATAAATTATTAGATTTTGTATTAGTGTCGAAGCCTATATGGTTCCATCAGGTATTTCAATTTCATTTTTCACACTCGATAAATTTACAAGTGGGGACCTTCACAGTCATTTCAACAGACAAGTGGGGTCTTTTAAACACACATTTTCTAATTTCATGTATATTTTATATTTATAGTTTAAATATTGATTATTATAATGAAATTTAGGTAATCGGACCTTTTAAAGGCTTACAACTTAAGTTTTGAGCTAATTTCAGGTTTACAAGTGGGGACCTAAACAGTCTTCCAACCTTATATCTGGGAACATTTGTGTATAAATTATTAGATTTTGAATTAGTGTCAAAGCCTATATGGTTCAATTTTTCACACTCGATAAATTTACAAGTGGGGACCTTCACAGTCATTTCAACAGACAAGTGGGGTCTTTTAAACATACATTTTCGAATTTCATGTATATTTTAATTTTATAGTTTAAATATTGATTATTATAATCAAATTTAGGTAATCGGACCTTTTAAAGGCTTAACACTTAAGTTTTGAGCTGATTTCAGATTTACAAGTGGGGACCTAAACCGTCTTCCAACCTTATATCTGGGGACATTTGTGTATAAATTATTAGATTTTGTATTAGTGTCGAAGCCTATATGGTTCCATCAGGTATTTCAATTTCATTTTTCACACTCGATAAATTTACAAGTGGGGACCTTCACAGTCATTTCAACAGACAAGTGGGGTCTTTTAAACATACATTTTCTAATTTCATGTATATTTTAATTTTATAGTTTAAATATTGATTATTATAATGAAGTTTAGGTAATCGGACCTTTTAAAGGCTTAACACGTAAGTTTTGAGCTGATTTCAGGTTTACAAGTGGGGACCTAAACAGTCTTCGAACCTTATATCTGGGGACATTTGTGTATAAATTATTAGATTTTGTATTAGTGTCGAAGCCTATATGGTTCCATCTGGTATTTCAATTTCATTTTTCACACTCGATAAATTTACAAGTGGGGACCTTCACAGTCATTTCAACAGACAAGTGGGGTCTTTTGAACACACATTTTCTAATTTCATGTATATTTTAATTTTATAGTTTAAATATTGGTTATTATAATCAAATTTAGGTAATCGGACCTTTTAAAGGCTTTACACTTAAGTTTTGAGCTGATTTCTGGTTTACAAGTGGGGACCTATACAGTCTTCCAACCTTATATCTGGGGACATTTGTGTATAAATTATTAGATTTTGTATTAGTGTCGAAGCCTATATGGTTCCATCAGGTATTTCAATTTCATTTTTCACACTCGATAAATTTACAAGTGGGGACCTTCACAGTCATTTCAACAGACAAGTGGGGTCTTTTAAACACACATTTTCTAATTTCATGTATATTTTATATTTATAGTTTAAATATTGATTATTATAATGAAATTTAGGTAATCGGACCTTTTAAAGGCTTACAACTTAAGTTTTGAGCTAATTTCAGGTTTACAAGTGGGGACCTAAACAGTCTTCCAACCTTATATCTGGGAACATTTGTGTATAAATTATTAGATTTTGAATTAGTGTCAAAGCCTATATGGTTCAATTTTTCACACTCGATAAATTTACAAGTGGGGACCTTCACAGTCATTTCAACAGACAAGTGGGGTCTTTTAAACATACATTTTCGAATTTCATGTATATTTTAATTTTATAGTTTAAATATTGATTATTATAATCAAATTTAGGTAATCGGACCTTTTAAAGGCTTAACACTTAAGTTTTGAGCTGATTTCAGATTTACAAGTGGGGACCTAAACCGTCTTCCAACCTTATATCTGGGGACATTTGTGTATAAATTATTAGATTTTGTATTAGTGTCGAAGCCTATATGGTTCCATCAGGTATTTCAATTTCATTTTTCACACTCGATAAATTTACAAGTGGGGACCTTCACAGTCATTTCAACAGACAAGTGGGGTCTTTTAAACATACATTTTCTAATTTCATGTATATTTTAATTTTATTGTTTAAATATTGATTATTATAATGAAGTTTAGGTAATCGGACCTTTTAAAGGCTTAACACGTAAGTTTTGAGCTGATTTCAGGTTTACAAGTGGGGACCTAAACAGTCTTCCAACCTTATATCTGGGGACATTTGTGTATAAATTATTAGATTTTGTATTAGTGTCGAAGCCTATATGGTTCCATCTGGTATTTCAATTTCATTTTTCACACTCGATAAATTTACAAGTGGGGACCTTCACAGTCATTTCAACAGACAAGTGGGGTCTTTTAAACACACATTTTCTAATTTCATGTATATTTTAATTTTATAGTTTAAATATTGATTATTATAATGAAATTCAGGTAATCGGACCTTTTAAAGGCTTAACACGTAAGTTTTGAGCTGGTTTCAGGTTTACAAGTGGGGACCTAAACAGTCTTCCAACCTTATATCTGTGGACATTTGTGTATAAATTATTAGATTTTGTACTGGTGTCGAAACCTATATGGTTCCATCAGGTATTTCAATTTCATTTTTCACACTCGATAAATTTACAAGTGGGGACCTTCACAGTCATTTCAACAGACAATTGGGGTTTTTTAAACATACATTTTCAAATTTCATGTATATTATAATTTTATAGTTAAAATATTGATTATCAGAATGAAATTTAAGTAATCATTCCTATTTCTAGCTTAACACTTAAGTTTTGAGCTAATTTCAGGTTTACAAGTGGGGACCTAAACCATCTTCCAACCTTATATCTGGGGACATTTGTGTATAAATTATTAGGTTTTGAATTAGTGTCAAAGCCTATATGGTTGAATCAAGTATTACAACTTCATTTTTCACACTCGATAAATTTACAAGTGGGGACCTTCACCGTCATTTCAACAGACAAGTGGGGTCTTTTAAACACACATTTTCTAATTTCATGTATATTTTAATTTTATAGTTTAAATATTGATTATTATAATCAAATTTAGGTAATCGGACCATTTAAAGGCTTAACACTTAAGTTTTGAACTGATTTCAGGTTTACAAGTGGGGACCTAAACCGTCTTCCAACCTTATATCTGGGAACATTTGTGTATAAATTATTAGATTTTGAATTAGTGTCAAAGCCTATATGGTTCAATTTTTCACACTCGATAAATTTACAAGTGGGGACCTTCACAGTCATTTCAACAGACAAGTGGGGTCTTTTAAACATACATTTTCTAATTTCATGTATATTTTAATTTTATAGTTTAAATATTGATTATTATAATCAAATTTAGGTAATCGGACCTTTTAAAGGCTTAACACTTAAGTTTTGAGCTGATTTCAGATTTACAAGTGGGGACCTAAACCGTCTTCCAACCTTATATCTGGGGACATTTGTGTATAAATTATTAGATTTTGTATTAGTGTCGAAGCCTATATGGTTCCATCAGGTATTTCAATTTCATTTTTCACACTCGATAAATTTACAAGTGGGGACCTTCACAGTCATTTCAACAGACAAGTGGGGTCTTTTAAACATACATTTTCTAATTTCATGTATATTTTAATTTTATAGTTTAAATATTGATTATTATAATGAAGTTTAGGTAATCGGACCTTTTAAAGGCTTAACACGTAAGTTTTGAGCTGATTTCAGGTTTACAAGTGGGGACCTAAACAGTCTTCGAACCTTATATCTGGGGACATTTGTGTATAAATTATTAGATTTTGTATTAGTGTCGAAGCCTATATGGTTCCATCTGGTATTTCAATTTCATTTTTCACACTCGATAAATTTACAAGTGGGGACCTTCACAGTCATTTCAACAGACAAGTGGGGTCTTTTGAACACACATTTTCTAATTTCATGTATATTTTAATTTTATAGTTTAAATATTGATTATTATAAGCAAATTTAGGTAATCGGTTCTTTTAAAGGCTTTACACTTAAGTTTTGAGCTGATTTCTGGTTTACAAGTGGGGACCTAAACAGTCTTCCAACCTTATATCTGGGGACATTTGTGTATAAATTATTAGATTTTGTATTAGTGTCGAAGCCTATATGGTTCCATCAGGTATTTCAATTTCATTTTTCACACTCGATAAATTTACAAGTGGGGACCTTCACAGTCATTTCAACAGACAAGTGGGGTCTTTTAAACACACATTTTCTCTATTCATGTATATTTTATATTTATAGTTTAAATATTGATTATTATAATGAAATTTAGGTAATCGGACCTTTTAAAGGCTTAACACTTAAGTTTTGAGCTAATTTCAGGTTTACAAGTGGGGACCTAAACAGTCTTCCAACCTTATATCTGGGGACATTTGTGTATAAATTATTAGGTTTTGAATTAGTGTCAAAGCCTATATGGTTGAATCAAGTATTTCAATTTCATTTTTCACACTCGATAAATTTACAAGTGGGGACATTCACCGTCATTTCAACAGACAAGTGGGGTCTTTTAAACACACATTTTCTAATTTCATGTATATTTTAATTTTATAGTTTAAGTATTGATTATTATAATCAAATTTAGGTAATCGGACCATTTAAAGGCTTAACACTTAAGTTTTGAGCTGATTTCATATTTACAAGTGGGGACCTAAACCGTCTTCCAACCTTATATCTGGGGACATTTGTGTATAAATTATTAGATTTTGTATTAGTGTCGAAGCCTATATGGTTCCATCAGGTATTTCAATTTCATTTTTCACACTCGATAAATTTACAAGTGGGGACCTTCACAGTCATTTCAACAGACAAGTGGGGTCTTTTAAACATACATTTTCTAATTTCATGTATATTTTAATTTTATTGTTTAAATATTGATTATTATAATGAAGTTTAGGTAATCGGACCTTTTAAAGGCTTAACACGTAAGTTTTGAGCTGATTTCAGGTTTACAAGTGGGGACCTAAACAGTCTTCCAACCTTATATCTGGGGACATTTGTGTATAAATTATTAGATTTTGTATTAGTGTCGAAGCCTATATGGTTCCATCTGGTATTTCAATTTCATTTTTCACACTCGATAAATTTACAAGTGGGGACCTTCACAGTCATTTCAACAGACAAGTGGGGTCTTTTAAACACACATTTTCTAATTTCATGTATATTTTAATTTTATAGTTTAAATATTGATTATTATAATGAAGTTTAGGTAATCGGACCTTTTAAAGGCTTAACACGTAAGTTTTGAGCTGATTTCAGGTTAACAAGTGGGGACCTAAACAGTCTTCGAACCTTATATCTGGGGACATTTGTGTATAAATTATTAGATTTTGTATTAGTGTCGAAGCCTATATGGTTCCATCTGGTATTTCAATTTCATTTTTCACACTCGATAAATTTACAAGTGGGGACCTTCACAGTCATTTCAACAGACAAGTGGGGTCTTTTGAACACACATTTTCTAATTTCATGTATATTTTATTTTATAGTTTAAATATTGATTATTATAATCAAATTTAGGTAATCGGACCTTTTAAAGGCTTTACACTTAAGTTTTGAGCTGATTTCTGGTTTACAAGTGGGGACCTAAACAGTCTTCCAACCTTATATCTGGGGACATTTGTGTATAAATTATTAGATTTTGTATTAGTGTCGAAGCCTATATGGTTCCATCAGGTATTTCAATTTCATTTTTCACACTCGATAAATTTACAAGTGGGGACCTTCACAGTCATTTCAACAGACAAGTGGGGTCTTTTAAACACACATTTTCTCTATTCATGTATATTTTATATTTATAGTTTAAATATTGATTATTATAATGAAATTTAGGTAATCGGACCTTTTAAAGGCTTAACACTTAAGTTTTGAGCTAATTTCAGGTTTACAAGTGGGGACCTAAACAGTCTTCCAACCTTATATCTGGGGACATTTGTGTATAAATTATTAGGTTTTGAATTAGTGTCAAAGCCTATATGGTTGAATCAAGTATTTCAATTTCATTTTTCACACTCGATAAATTTACAAGTGGGGACATTCACCGTCATTTCAACAGACAAGTGGGGTCTTTTAAACACACATTTTCTAATTTCATGTATATTTTAATTTTATAGTTTAAGTATTGATTATTATAATCAAATTTAGGTAATCGGACCATTTAAAGGCTTAACACTTAAGTTTTGAGCTGATTTCATATTTACAAGTGGGGAACTAAACCGTCTTCCAACCTTATATCTGGGGACATTTGTGTATAAATTATTAGATTTTGTATTAGTGTCGAAGCCTATATGGTTCCATCAGGTATTTCAATTTCATTTTTCACACTCGATAAATTTACAAGTGGGGACCTTCACAGTCATTTCAACAGACAAGTGGGGTCTTTTAAACACACATTTTCTAATTTCATGTATATTTTATATTTATAGTTTAAATATTGATTATTATAATGAAATTTAGGTAATCGGACCTTTTAAAGGCTTACAACTTAAGTTTTGAGCTAATTTCAGGTTTACAAGTGGGGACCTAAACAGTCTTCCAACCTTATATCTGGGAACATTTGTGTATAAATTATTAGATTTTGAATTAGTGTCAAAGCCTATATGGTTCAATTTTTCACACTCGATAAATTTACAAGTGGGGACCTTCACAGTCATTTCAACAGACAAGTGGGGTCTTTTAAACATACATTTTCGAATTTCATGTATATTTTAATTTTATAGTTTAAATATTGATTATTATAATCAAATTTAGGTAATCGGACCTTTTAAAGGCTTAACACTTAAGTTTTGAGCTGATTTCAGATTTACAAGTGGGGACCTAAACCGTCTTCCAACCTTATATCTGGGGACATTTGTGTATAAATTATTAGATTTTGTATTAGTGTCGAAGCCTATATGGTTCCATCAGGTATTTCAATTTCATTTTTCACACTCGATAAATTTACAAGTGGGGACCTTCACAGTCATTTCAACAGACAAGTGGGGTCTTTTAAACATACATTTTCTAATTTCATGTATATTTTAATTTTATTGTTTAAATATTGATTATTATAATGAAGTTTAGGTAATCGGACCTTTTAAAGGCTTAACACGTAAGTTTTGAGCTGATTTCAGGTTTACAAGTGGGGACCTAAACAGTCTTCCAACCTTATATCTGGGGACATTTGTGTATAAATTATTAGATTTTGTATTAGTGTCGAAGCCTATATGGTTCCATCTGGTATTTCAATTTCATTTTTCACACTCGATAAATTTACAAGTGGGGACCTTCACAGTCATTTCAACAGACAAGTGGGGTCTTTTAAACACACATTTTCTAATTTCATGTATATTTTAATTTTATAGTTTAAATATTGATTATTATAATGAAATTCAGGTAATCGGACCTTTTAAAGGCTTAACACGTAAGTTTTGAGCTGGTTTCAGGTTTACAAGTGGGGACCTAAACAGTCTTCCAACCTTATATCTGTGGACATTTGTGTATAAATTATTAGATTTTGTACTGGTGTCGAAACCTATATGGTTCCATCAGGTATTTCAATTTCATTTTTCACACTCGATAAATTTACAAGTGGGGACCTTCACAGTCATTTCAACAGACAATTGGGGTCTTTTAAACATACATTTTCAAATTTCATGTATATTATAATTTTATAGTTAAAATATTGATTATCAGAATGAAATTTAAGTAATCATTCCTATTTCTAGCTTAACACTTAAGTTTTGAGCTAATTTCAGGTTTACAAGTGGGGACCTAAACCATCTTCCAACCTTATATCTGGGGACATTTGTGTATAAATTATTAGGTTTTGAATTAGTGTCAAAGCCTATATGGTTGAATCAAGTATTACAACTTCATTTTTCACACTCGATAAATTTACAAGTGGGGACCTTCACCGTCATTTCAACAGACAAGTGGGGTCTTTTAAACACACATTTTCTAATTTCATGTATATTTTAATTTTATAGTTTAAATATTGATTATTATAATCAAATTTAGGTAATCGGACCATTTAAAGGCTTAACACTTAAGTTTTGAACTGATTTCAGGTTTACAAGTGGGGACCTAAACCGTCTTCCAACCTTATATCTGGGAACATTTGTGTATAAATTATTAGATTTTGAATTAGTGTCAAAGCCTATATGGTTCAATTTTTCACACTCGATAAATTTACAAGTGGGGACCTTCACAGTCATTTCAACAGACAAGTGGGGTCTTTTAAACATACATTTTCTAATTTCATGTATATTTTAATTTTATAGTTTAAATATTGATTATTATAATCAAATTTAGGTAATCGGACCTTTTAAAGGCTTAACACTTAAGTTTTGAGCTGATTTCAGATTTACAAGTGGGGACCTAAACCGTCTTCCAACCTTATATCTGGGGACATTTGTGTATAAATTATTAGATTTTGTATTAGTGTCGAAGCCTATATGGTTCCATCAGGTATTTCAATTTCATTTTTCACACTCGATAAATTTACAAGTGGGGACCTTCACAGTCATTTCAACAGACAAGTGGGGTCTTTTAAACACACATTTTCTAATTTCATGTATATTTTATATTTATAGTTTAAATATTGATTATTATAATGAAATTTAGGTAATCGGACCTTTTAAAGGCTTACAACTTAAGTTTTGAGCTAATTTCAGGTTTACAAGTGGGGACCTAAACAGTCTTCCAACCTTATATCTGGGAACATTTGTGTATAAATTATTAGATTTTGAATTAGTGTCAAAGCCTATATGGTTCAATTTTTCACACTCGATAAATTTACAAGTGGGGACCTTCACAGTCATTTCAACAGACAAGTGGGGTCTTTTAAACATACATTTTCGAATTTCATGTATATTTTAATTTTATAGTTTAAATATTGATTATTATAATCAAATTTAGGTAATCGGACCTTTTAAAGGCTTAACACTTAAGTTTTGAGCTGATTTCAGATTTACAAGTGGGGACCTAAACCGTCTTCCAACCTTATATCTGGGGACATTTGTGTATAAATTATTAGATTTTGTATTAGTGTCGAAGCCTATATGGTTCCATCAGGTATTTCAATTTCATTTTTCACACTCGATAAATTTACAAGTGGGGACCTTCACAGTCATTTCAACAGACAAGTGGGGTCTTTTAAACATACATTTTCTAATTTCATGTATATTTTAATTTTATTGTTTAAATATTGATTATTATAATGAAGTTTAGGTAATCGGACCTTTTAAAGGCTTAACACGTAAGTTTTGAGCTGATTTCAGGTTTACAAGTGGGGACCTAAACAGTCTTCCAACCTTATATCTGGGGACATTTGTGTATAAATTATTAGATTTTGTATTAGTGTCGAAGCCTATATGGTTCCATCTGGTATTTCAATTTCATTTTTCACACTCGATAAATTTACAAGTGGGGACCTTCACAGTCATTTCAACAGACAAGTGGGGTCTTTTAAACACACATTTTCTAATTTCATGTATATTTTAATTTTATAGTTTAAATATTGATTATTATAATGAAATTCAGGTAATCGGACCTTTTAAAGGCTTAACACGTAAGTTTTGAGCTGGTTTCAGGTTTACAAGTGGGGACCTAAACAGTCTTCCAACCTTATATCTGTGGACATTTGTGTATAAATTATTAGATTTTGTACTGGTGTCGAAACCTATATGGTTCCATCAGGTATTTCAATTTCATTTTTCACACTCGATAAATTTACAAGTGGGGACCTTCACAGTCATTTCAACAGACAATTGGGGTCTTTTAAACATACATTTTCAAATTTCATGTATATTATAATTTTATAGTTAAAATATTGATTATCAGAATGAAATTTAAGTAATCATTCCTATTTCTAGCTTAACACTTAAGTTTTGAGCTAATTTCAGGTTTACAAGTGGGGACCTAAACCATCTTCCAACCTTATATCTGGGGACATTTGTGTATAAATTATTAGGTTTTGAATTAGTGTCAAAGCCTATATGGTTGAATCAAGTATTACAACTTCATTTTTCACACTCGATAAATTTACAAGTGGGGACCTTCACCGTCATTTCAACAGACAAGTGGGGTCTTTTAAACACACATTTTCTAATTTCATGTATATTTTAATTTTATAGTTTAAATACTGATTATTATAATCAAATTTAGGTAATCGGACCATTTAAAGGCTTAACACTTAAGTTTTGAACTGATTTCAGGTTTACAAGTGGGGACCTAAACCGTCTTCCAACCTTATATCTGGGAACATTTGTGTATAAATTATTAGATTTTGAATTAGTGTCAAAGCCTATATGGTTCAATTTTTCACACTCGATAAATTTACAAGTGGGGACCTTCACAGTCATTTCAACAGACAAGTGGGGTCTTTTAAACATACATTTTCTAATTTCATGTATATTTTAATTTTATAGTTTAAATATTGATTATTA
Source organism: Phalangium opilio (assembly GCF_054372755.1). NCBI lineage: Eukaryota > Metazoa > Arthropoda > Arachnida > Opiliones > Phalangiidae > Phalangium > Phalangium opilio. The sequence continues at coordinate 1,696,213 of NW_028324203.1, forward strand.
TAATCAAATTTAGGTAATCGGACCTTTTAAAGGCTTAACACTTAAGTTTTGAGCTGATTTCAGATTTACAAGTGGGGACCTAAACCGTCTTCCAACCTTATATCTGGGGACATTTGTGTATAAATTATTAGATTTTGTATTAGTGTCGAAGCCTATATGGTTCCATCAGGCATTTCAATTTCATTTTTCACACTCGATAAATTTACAAGTGGGGACCTTCACAGTCATTTCAACAGACAAGTGGGGTCTTTTAAACATACATTTTCTAATTTCATGTATATTTTAATTTTTTAGTTTAAATATTGATTATTATAATGAAGTTTAGGTAATCGGACCTTTTAAAGGCTTAACACGTAAGTTTTGAGCTGATTTCAGGTTTACAAGTGGGGACCTAAACAGTCTTCGAACCTTATATCTGGGGACATTTGTGTATAAATTATTAGATTTTGTATTAGTGTCGAAGCCTATATGGTTCCATCTGGTATTTCAATTTCATTTTTCACACTCGATAAATTTACAAGTGGGGACCTTCACAGTCATTTCAACAGACAAGTGGGGTCTTTTGAACACACATTTTCTAATTTCATGTATATTTTAATTTTATAGTTTAAATATTGATTATTATAATCAAATTTAGGTAATCGGACCTTTTAAAGGCTTTACACTTAAGTTTTGAGCTGATTTCTGGTTTACAAGTGGGGACCTAAACAGTCTTCCAACCTTATATCTGGGGACATTTGTGTATAAATTATTAGATTTTGTATTAGTGTCGAAGCCTATATGGTTCCATCAGGTATTTCAATTTCATTTTTCACACTCGATAAATTTACAAGTGGGGACCTTCACAGTCATTTCAACAGACAAGTGGGGTCTTTTAAACACACATTTTCTCTATTCATGTATATTTTATATTTATAGTTTAAATATTGATTATTATAATGAAATTTAGGTAATCGGACCTTTTAAAGGCTTAACACTTAAGTTTTGAGCTAATTTCAGGTTTACAAGTGGGGACCTAAACAGTCTTCCAACCTTATATCTGGGGACATTTGTGTATAAATTATTAGGTTTTGAATTAGTGTCAAAGCCTATATGGTTGAATCAAGTATTTCAATTTCATTTTTCACACTCGATAAATTTACAAGTGGGGACATTCACCGTCATTTCAACAGACAAGTGGGGTCTTTTAAACACACATTTTCTAATTTCATGTATATTTTAATTTTATAGTTTAAGTATTGATTATTATAATCAAATTTAGGTAATCGGACCATTTAAAGGCTTAACACTTAAGTTTTGAGCTGATTTCATATTTACAAGTGGGGACCTAAACCGTCTTCCAACCTTATATCTGGGGACATTTGTGTATAAATTATTAGATTTTGTATTAGTGTCGAAGCCTATATGGTTCCATCAGGTATTTCAATTTCATTTTTCACACTCGATAAATTTACAAGTGGGGACCTTCACAGTCATTTCAACAGACAAGTGGGGTCTTTTAAACATACATTTTCTAATTTCATGTATATTTTAATTTTATTGTTTAAATATTGATTATTATAATGAAGTTTAGGTAATCGGACCTTTTAAAGGCTTAACACGTAAGTTTTGAGCTGATTTCAGGTTTACAAGTGGGGACCTAAACAGTCTTCCAACCTTATATCTGGGGACATTTGTGTATAAATTATTAGATTTTGTATTAGTGTCGAAGCCTATATGGTTCCATCTGGTATTTCAATTTCATTTTTCACACTCGATAAATTTACAAGTGGGGACCTTCACAGTCATTTCAACAGACAAGTGGGGTCTTTTAAACACACATTTTCTAATTTCATGTATATTTTAATTTTATAGTTTAAATATTGATTATTATAATGAAGTTTAGGTAATCGGACCTTTTAAAGGCTTAACACGTAAGTTTTGAGCTGATTTCAGGTTAACAAGTGGGGACCTAAACAGTCTTCGAACCTTATATCTGGGGACATTTGTGTATAAATTATTAGATTTTGTATTAGTGTCGAAGCCTATATGGTTCCATCTGGTATTTCAATTTCATTTTTCACACTCGATAAATTTACAAGTGGGGACCTTCACAGTCATTTCAACAGACAAGTGGGGTCTTTTGAACACACATTTTCTAATTTCATGTATATTTTAATTTTATAGTTTAAATATTGATTATTATAATCAAATTTAGGTAATCGGACCTTTTAAAGGCTTTACACTTAAGTTTTGAGCTGATTTCTGGTTTACAAGTGGGGACCTAAACAGTCTTCCAACCTTATATCTGGGGACATTTGTGTATAAATTATTAGATTTTGTATTAGTGTCGAAGCCTATATGGTTCCATCAGGTATTTCAATTTCATTTTTCACACTCGATAAATTTACAAGTGGGGACATTCACAGTCATTTCAACAGACAAGTGGGGTCTTTTAAACACACATTTTCTCTATTCATGTATATTTTATATTTATAGTTTAAATATTGATTATTATAATGAAATTTAGGTAATCGGACCTTTTAAAGGCTTAACACTTAAGTTTTGAGCTAATTTCAGGTTTACAAGTGGGGACCTAAACAGTCTTCCAACCTTATATCTGGGGACATTTGTGTATAAATTATTAGGTTTTGAATTAGTGTCAAAGCCTATATGGTTGAATCAAGTATTTCAATTTCATTTTTCACACTCGATAAATTTACAAGTGGGGACATTCACCGTCATTTCAACAGACAAGTGGGGTCTTTTAAACACACATTTTCTAATTTCATGTATATTTTAATTTTATAGTTTAAGTATTGATTATTATAATCAAATTTAGGTAATCGGACCATTTAAAGGCTTAACACTTAAGTTTTGAGCTGATTTCATATTTACAAGTGGGGACCTAAACCGTCTTCCAACCTTATATCTGGGGACATTTGTGTATAAATTATTAGATTTTGTATTAGTGTCGAAGCCTATATGGTTCCATCAGGTATTTCAATTTCATTTTTCACACTCGATAAATTTACAAGTGGGGACCTTCACAGTCATTTCAACAGACAAGTGGGGTCTTTTAAACACACATTTTCTAATTTCATGTATATTTTATATTTATAGTTTAAATATTGATTATTATAATGAAATTTAGGTAATCGGACCTTTTAAAGGCTTACAACTTAAGTTTTGAGCTAATTTCAGGTTTACAAGTGGGGACCTAAACAGTCTTCCAACCTTATATCTGGGAACATTTGTGTATAAATTATTAGATTTTGAATTAGTGTCAAAGCCTATATGGTTCAATTTTTCACACTCGATAAATTTACAAGTGGGGACCTTCACAGTCATTTCAACAGACAAGTGGGGTCTTTTAAACATACATTTTCGAATTTCATGTATATTTTAATTTTATAGTTTAAATATTGATTATTATAATCAAATTTAGGTAATCGGACCTTTTAAAGGCTTAACACTTAAGTTTTGAGCTGATTTCAGATTTACAAGTGGGGACCTAAACCGTCTTCCAACCTTATATCTGGGGACATTTGTGTATAAATTATTAGATTTTGTATTAGTGTCGAAGCCTATATGGTTCCATCAGGTATTTCAATTTCATTTTTCACACTCGATAAATTTACAAGTGGGGACCTTCACAGTCATTTCAACAGACAAGTGGGGTCTTTTAAACATACATTTTCTAATTTCATGTATATTTTAATTTTATTGTTTAAATATTGATTATTATAATGAAGTTTAGGTAATCGGACCTTTTAAAGGCTTAACACGTAAGTTTTGAGCTGATTTCAGGTTTACAAGTGGGGACCTAAACAGTCTTCCAACCTTATATCTGGGGACATTTGTGTATAAATTATTAGATTTTGTATTAGTGTCGAAGCCTATATGGTTCCATCTGGTATTTCAATTTCATTTTTCACACTCGATAAATTTACAAGTGGGGACCTTCACAGTCATTTCAACAGACAAGTGGGGTCTTTTAAACACACATTTTCTAATTTCATGTATATTTTAATTTTATAGTTTAAATATTGATTATTATAATGAAATTCAGGTAATCGGACCTTTTAAAGGCTTAACACGTAAGTTTTGAGCTGGTTTCAGGTTTACAAGTGGGGACCTAAACAGTCTTCCAACCTTATATCTGTGGACATTTGTGTATAAATTATTAGATTTTGTACTGGTGTCGAAACCTATATGGTTCCATCAGGTATTTCAATTTCATTTTTCACACTCGATAAATTTACAAGTGGGGACCTTCACAGTCATTTCAACAGACAATTGGGGTCTTTTAAACATACATTTTCAAATTTCATGTATATTATAATTTTATAGTTAAAATATTGATTATCAGAATGAAATTTAAGTAATCATTCCTATTTCTAGCTTAACACTTAAGTTTTGAGCTAATTTCAGGTTTACAAGTGGGGACCTAAACCGTCTTCCAACCTTATATCTGGGGACATTTGTGTATAAATTATTAGGTTTTGAATTAGTGTCAAAGCCTATATGGTTGAATCAAGTATTTCAATTTCATTTTTCACACTCGATAAATTTACAAGTGGGGACCTTCACCGTCATTTCAACAGACAAGTGGGGTCTTTTAAACACACATTTTCTAATTTCATGTATATTTTAATTTTATAGTTTAAATATTGATTATTATAATCAAATTTAGGTAATCGGACCATTTAAAGGCTTAACACTTAAGTTTTGAGCTGATTTCAGGTTTACAAGTGGGGACCTAAACCGTCTTCCAACCTTATATCTGGGAACATTTGTGTATAAATTATTAGATTTTGAATTAGTGTCAAAGCCTATATGGTTCAATTTTTCACACTCGATAAATTTACAAGTGGGGACCTTCACAGTCATTTCAACAGACAAGTGGGGTCTTTTAAACATACATTTTCTAATTTCATGTATATTTTAATTTTATAGTTTAAATATTGATTATTATAATGAAGTTTAGGTAATCGGACCTTTTAAACGCTTAACACGTAGGTTTTGAGCTGATTTCAGGTTTACAAGTGGGGACCTAAACAGTCTTCGAACCTTATATCTGGGGACATTTGTGTATAAATTATTAGATTTTGTATTAGTGTCGAAGCCTATATGGTTCCATCAGGTATTTCAATTTCATTTTTCACACTCGATAAATTTACAAGTGGGGACCTTCACAGTCATTTCAACAGACAAGTGGGGTCTTTTAAACACACATTTTCTCTATTCATGTATATTTTATATTTATAGTTTAAATATTGATTATTATAATGAAATTTAGGTAATCGGACCTTTTAAAAGCTTAACACTTAAGATTTGAGCTAATTTCAGGTTTACAAGTGGGGACCTAAACAGTCTTCCAACCTTTTATCTGGGGACATTTGTGTATAAATTATTAGGTTTTGAATTAGTGTCAAAGCCTATATGGTTGAATCAAGTATTTCAATTTCATTTTTCACACTCGATAAATTTACAAGTGGGGACCTTCACAGTCATTTCAACAGACAAGTGGGGTCTTTTAAACATACATTTTCGAATTTCATGTATATTTTAATTTTATAGTTTAAATATTGATTATTATAATCAAATTTAGGTAATCGGACCTTTTAAAGGCTTAACACTTAAGTTTTGAGCTGATTTCAGATTTACAAGTGGGGACCTAAACCGTCTTCCAACCTTATATCTGGGGACATTTGTGTATAAATTATTAGATTTTGTATTAGTGTCGAAGCCTATATGGTTCCATCAGGTATTTCAATTTCATTTTTCACACTCGATAAATTTACAAGTGGGGACCTTCACAGTCATTTCAACAGACAAGTGGGGTCTTTTAAACATACATTTTCTAATTTCATGTATATTTTAATTTTATTGTTTAAATATTGATTATTATAATGAAGTTTAGGTAATCGGACCTTTTAAAGGCTTAACACGTAAGTTTTGAGCTGATTTCAGGTTTACAAGTGGGGACCTAAACAGTCTTCCAACCTTATATCTGGGGACATTTGTGTATAAATTATTAGATTTTGTATTAGTGTCGAAGCCTATATGGTTCCATCTGGTATTTCAATTTCATTTTTCACACTCGATAAATTTACAAGTGGGGACCTTCACAGTCATTTCAACAGACAAGTGGGGTCTTTTAAACACACATTTTCTAATTTCATGTATATTTTAATTTTATAGTTTAAATATTGATTATTATAATGAAATTCAGGTAATCGGACCTTTTAAAGGCTTAACACGTAAGTTTTGAGCTGGTTTCAGGTTTACAAGTGGGGACCTAAACAGTCTTCCAACCTTATATCTGTGGACATTTGTGTATAAATTATTAGATTTTGTACTGGTGTCGAAACCTATATGGTTCCATCAGGTATTTCAATTTCATTTTTCACACTCGATAAATTTACAAGTGGGGACCTTCACAGTCATTTCAACAGACAATTGGGGTCTTTTAAACATACATTTTCAAATTTCATGTATATTATAATTTTATAGTTAAAATATTGATTATCAGAATGAAATTTAAGTAATCATTCCTATTTCTAGCTTAACACTTAAGTTTTGAGCTAATTTCAGGTTTACAAGTGGGGACCTAAACCGTCTTCCAACCTTATATCTGGGGACATTTGTGTATAAATTATTAGGTTTTGAATTAGTGTCAAAGCCTATATGGTTGAATCAAGTATTTCAATTTCATTTTTCACACTCGATAAATTTACAAGTGGGGACCTTCACCGTCATTTCAACAGACAAGTGGGGTCTTTTAAACACACATTTTCTAATTTCATGTATATTTTAATTTTATAGTTTAAATATTGATTATTATAATCAAATTTAGGTAATCGGACCATTTAAAGGCTTAACACTTAAGTTTTGAGCTGATTTCAGGTTTACAAGTGGGGACCTAAACCGTCTTCCAACCTTATATCTGGGAACATTTGTGTATAAATTATTAGATTTTGAATTAGTGTCAAAGCCTATATGGTTCAATTTTTCACACTCGATAAATTTACAAGTGGGGACCTTCACAGTCATTTCAACAGACAAGTGGGGTCTTTTAAACATACATTTTCTAATTTCATGTATATTTTAATTTTATAGTTTAAATATTGATTATTATAATCAAATTTAGGTAATCGGACCTTTTAAAGGCTTAACACTTAAGTTTTGAGCTGATTTCAGATTTACAAGTGGGGACCTAAACCGTCTTCCAACCTTATATCTGGGGACATTTGTGTATAAATTATTAGATTTTGTATTAGTGTCGAAGCCTATATGGTTCCATCAGGTATTTCAATTTCATTTTTCACACTCGATAAATTTACAAGTGGGGACCTTCACAGTCATTTCAACAGACAAGTGGGGTCTTTTAAACATACATTTTCTAATTTCATGTATATTTTAATTTTATAGTTTAAATATTGATTATTATAATGAAGTTTAGGTAATCGGACCTTTTAAACGCTTAACACGTAGGTTTTGAGCTGATTTCAGGTTTACAAGTGGGGACCTAAACAGTCTTCGAACCTTATATCTGGGGACATTTGTGTATAAATTATTAGATTTTGTATTAGTGTCGAAGCCTATATGGTTCCATCTGGTATTTCAATTTCATTTTTCACACTCGATAAATTTACAAGTGGGGACCTTCACAGTCATTTCAACAGACAAGTGGGGTCTTTTGAACACACATTTTCTAATTTCATGTATATTTTAATTTTATAGTTTAAATATTGATTATTATAATCAAATTTAGGTAATCGGACCTTTTAAAGGCTTTACACTTAAGATTTGAGCTAATTTCAGGTTTACAAGTGGGGACCTAAACAGTCTTCCAACCTTATATCTGGGGACATTTGTGTATAAATTATTAGGTTTTGAATTAGTGTCAAAGCCTATATGGTTGAATCAAGTATTTCAATTTCATTTTTCACACTCGATAAATTTACAAGTGGGGACATTCACCGTCATTTCAACAGACAAGTGGGGTCTTTTAAACACACATTTTCTAATTTCATGTATATTTTAATTTTATAGTTTAAGTATTGATTATTATAATCAAATTTAGGTAATCGGACCATTTAAAGGCTTAACACTTAAGTTTTGAGCTGATTTCATATTTACAAGTGGGGACCTAAACCGTCTTCCAACCTTATATCTGGGGACATTTGTGTATAAATTATTAGATTTTGTATTAGTGTCGAAGCCTATATGGTTCCATCAGGTATTTCAATTTCATTTTTCACACTCGATAAATTTACAAGTGGGGACCTTCACAGTCATTTCAACAGACAAGTGGGGTCTTTTAAACACACATTTTCTAATTTCATGTATATTTTATATTTATAGTTTAAATATTGATTATTATAATGAAATTTAGGTAATCGGACCTTTTAAAGGCTTACAACTTAAGTTTTGAGCTAATTTCAGGTTTACAAGTGGGGACCTAAACAGTCTTCCAACCTTATATCTGGGAACATTTGTGTATAAATTATTAGATTTTGAATTAGTGTCAAAGCCTATATGGTTCAATTTTTCACACTCGATAAATTTACAAGTGGGGACCTTCACAGTCATTTCAACAGACAAGTGGGGTCTTTTAAACATACATTTTCGAATTTCATGTATATTTTAATTTTATAGTTTAAATATTGATTATTATAATCAAATTTAGGTAATCGGACCTTTTAAAGGCTTAACACTTAAGTTTTGAGCTGATTTCAGATTTACAAGTGGGGACCTAAACCGTCTTCCAACCTTATATCTGGGGACATTTGTGTATAAATTATTAGATTTTGTATTAGTGTCGAAGCCTATATGGTTCCATCAGGTATTTCAATTTCATTTTTCACACTCGATAAATTTACAAGTGGGGACCTTCACAGTCATTTCAACAGACAAGTGGGGTCTTTTAAACACACATTTTCTAATTTCATGTATATTTTAATTTAATAGTTTAAATATTGATTATTATAATGAAATTCAGGTAATCGGACCTTTTAAAGGCTTAACACGTAAGTTTTGAGCTGATTTCAGGTTTACAAGTGGGGACCTAAACCGTCTTCCAACCTTATATCTGGGAACATTTGTGTATAAATTATTAGATTTTGAATTAGTGTCAAAGCCTATATGGTTCAATTTTTCACACTCGATAAATTTACAAGTGGGGACCTTCACAGTCATTTCAACAGACAAGTGGGGTCTTTTAAACATACATTTTCTAATTTCATGTATATTTTAATTTTATAGTTTAAATATTGATTATTATAATCAAATTTAGGTAATCGGACCTTTTAAAGGCTTAACACTTAAGTTTTGAGCTGATTTCAGATTTACAAGTGGGGACCTAAACCGTCTTCCAACCTTATATCTGGGGACATTTGTGTATAAATTATTAGATTTTGTATTAGTGTCGAAGCCTATATGGTTCCATCAGGTATTTCAATTTCATTTTTCACACTCGATAAATTTACAAGTGGGGACCTTCACAGTCATTTCAACAGACAAGTGGGGTCTTTTGAACACACATTTTCTAATTTCATGTATATTTTAATTTTATAGTTTAAATATTGATTATTATAATCAAATTTAGGTAATCGGACCTTTTAAAGGCTTTACACTTAAGATTTGAGCTAATTTCAGGTTTACAAGTGGGGACCTAAACAGTCTTCCAACCTTATATCTGGGGACATTTGTGTATAAATTATTAGGTTTTGAATTAGTGTCAAAGCCTATATGGTTGAATCAAGTATTTCAATTTCATTTTTCACACTCGATAAATTTACAAGTGGGGACATTCACCGTCATTTCAACAGACAAGTGGGGTCTTTTAAACACACATTTTCTAATTTCATGTATATTTTAATTTTATAGTTTAAGTATTGATTATTATAATCAAATTTAGGTAATCGGACCATTTAAAGGCTTAACACTTAAGTTTTGAGCTGATTTCATATTTACAAAAGGGGACCTAAACCGTCTTCCAACCTTATATCTGGGGACATTTGTGTATAAATTATTAGATTTTGTATTAGTGTCGAAGCCTATATGGTTCCATCAGGTATTTCAATTTCATTTTTCACACTCGATAAATTTACAAGTGGGGACCTTCACAGTCATTTCAACAGACAAGTGGGGTCTTTTAAACACACATTTTCTAATTTCATGTATATTTTATATTTATAGTTTAAATATTGATTATTATAATGAAATTTAGGTAATCGGACCTTTTAAAGGCTTACAACTTAAGTTTTGAGCTAATTTCAGGTTTACAAGTGGGGACCTAAACAGTCTTCCAACCTTATATCTGGGAACATTTGTGTATAAATTATTAGATTTTGAATTAGTGTCAAAGCCTATATGGTTCAATTTTTCACACTCGATAAATTTACAAGTGGGGACCTTCACAGTCATTTCAACAGACAAGTGGGGTCTTTTAAACATACATTTTCGAATTTCATGTATATTTTAATTTTATAGTTTAAATATTGATTATTATAATCAAATTTAGGTAATCGGACCTTTTAAAGGCTTAACACTTAAGTTTTGAGCTGATTTCAGATTTACAAGTGGGGACCTAAACCGTCTTCCAACCTTATATCTGGGGACATTTGTGTATAAATTATTAGATTTTGTATTAGTGTCGAAGCCTATATGGTTCCATCAGGTATTTCAATTTCATTTTTCACACTCGATAAATTTACAAGTGGGGACCTTCACAGTCATTTCAACAGACAAGTGGGGTCTTTTAAACACACATTTTCTAATTTCATGTATATTTTAATTTAATAGTTTAAATATTGATTATTATAATGAAATTCAGGTAATCGGACCTTTTAAAGGCTTAACACGTAAGTTTTGAGCTGATTTCAGGTTTACAAGTGGGGACCTAAACCGTCTTCCAACCTTATATCTGGGAACATTTGTGTATAAATTATTAGATTTTGAATTAGTGTCAAAGCCTATATGGTTCAATTTTTCACACTCGATAAATTTACAAGTGGGGACCTTCACAGTCATTTCAACAGACAAGTGGGGTCTTTTAAACATACATTTTCTAATTTCATGAATATTTTAATTTTATAGTTTAAATATTGATTATTATAATCAAATTTAGGTAATCGGACCTTTTAAAGGCTTAACACTTAAGTTTTGAGCTGATTTCAGATTTACAAGTGGGGACCTAAACCGTCTTCCAACCTTATATCTGGGGACATTTGTGTATAAATTATTAGATTTTGTATTAGTGTCGAAGCCTATATGGTTCCATCAGGTATTTCAATTTCATTTTTCACACTCGATAAATTTACAAGTGGGGACCTTCACAGTCATTTCAACAGACAAGTGGGGTCTTTTAAACACACATTTTCTAATTTCATGTATATTTTATATTTATAGTTTAAATATTGATTATTATAATGAAATTTAGGTAATCGGACCTTTTAAAGGCTTACAACTTAAGTTTTGAGCTAATTTCAGGTTTACAAGTGGGGACCTAAACAGTCTTCCAACCTTATATCTGGGAACATTTGTGTATAAATTATTAGATTTTGAATTAGTGTCAAAGCCTATATGGTTCAATTTTTCACACTCGATAAATTTACAAGTGGGGACCTTCACAGTCATTTCAACAGACAAGTGGGGTCTTTTAAACATACATTTTCGAATTTCATGTATATTTTAATTTTATAGTTTAAATATTGATTATTATAATCAAATTTAGGTAATCGGACCTTTTAAAGGCTTAACACTTAAGTTTTGAGCTGATTTCAGATTTACAAGTGGGGACCTAAACCGTCTTCCAACCTTATATCTGGGGACATTTGTGTATAAATTATTAGATTTTGTATTAGTGTCGAAGCCTATATGGTTCCATCAGGTATTTCAATTTCATTTTTCACACTCGATAAATTTACAAGTGGGGACCTTCACAGTCATTTCAACAGACAAGTGGGGTCTTTTAAACACACATTTTCTAATTTCATGTATATTTTAATTTAATAGTTTAAATATTGATTATTATAATGAAATTCAGGTAATCGGACCTTTTAAAGGCTTAACACGTAAGTTTTGAGCTGATTTCAGGTTTACAAGTGGGGACCTAAACCGTCTTCCAACCTTATATCTGGGAACATTTGTGTATAAATTATTAGATTTTGAATTAGTGTCAAAGCCTATATGGTTCAATTTTTCACACTCGATAAATTTACAAGTGGGGACCTTCACAGTCATTTCAACAGACAAGTGGGGTCTTTTAAACATACATTTTCTAATTTCATGTATATTTTAATTTTATAGTTTAAATATTGATTATTATAATCAAATTTAGGTAATCGGACCTTTTAAAGGCTTAACACTTAAGTTTTGAGCTGATTTCAGATTTACAAGTGGGGACCTAAACCGTCTTCCAACCTTATATCTGGGGACATTTGTGTATAAATTATTAGATTTTGTATTAGTGTCGAAGCCTATATGGTTCCATCAGGTATTTCAATTTCATTTTTCACACTCGATAAATTTACAAGTGGGGACCTTCACAGTCATTTCAACAGACAAGTGGGGTCTTTTAAACACACAATTTCTCTATTCATGTATATTTTATATTTATAGTTTAAATATTGATTATTATAATGAAATTTAGGTAATCGGACCTTTTAAAGGCTTAACACTTAAGATTTGAGCTAATTTCAGGTTTACAAGTGGGGACTTAAACAGTCTTCCAACCTTATATCTGGGGACATTTGTGTATAAATTATTAGATTTTGAATTAGTGTCAAAGCCTATATGGTTGAATCAAGTATTTCAATTTCATTTTTCACACTCGATAAATTTACAAGTGGGGACATTCACCGTCATTTCAACAGACAAGTGGGGTCTTTTAAACACACATTTTCTAATTTCATGTATATTTTAATTTTATAGTTTAAGTATTGATTATTATAATCAAATTTAGGTAATCGGACCATTTAAAGGCTTAACACTTAAGTTTTGAGCTGATTTCATATTTACAAGTGGGGACCTAAACCGTCTTCCAACCTTATATCTGGGGACATTTGTGTATAAATTATTAGATTTTGTATTAGTGTCGAAGCCTATATGGTTCCATCAGGTATTTCAATTTCATTTTTCACACTCGATAAATTTACAAGTGGGGACCTTCACAGTCATTTCAACAGACAAGTGGGGTCTTTTAAACACACATTTTCTAATTTCATGTATATTTTATATTTATAGTTTAAATATTGATTATTATAATGAAATTTAGGTAATCGGACCTTTTAAAGGCTTACAACTTAAGTTTTGAGCTAATTTCAGGTTTACAAGTGGGGACCTAAACAGTCTTCCAACCTTATATCTGGGAACATTTGTGTATAAATTATTAGATTTTGAATTAGTGTCAAAGCCTATATGGTTCAATTTTTCACACTCGATAAATTTACAAGTGGGGACCTTCACAGTCATTTCAACAGACAAGTGGGGTCTTTTAAACACACATTTTCTCTATTCATGTATATTTTATATTTATAGTTTAAATATTGATTATTATAATGAAGTTTAGGTAATCGGACCTTTTAAAGGCTTAACACGTAAGTTTTGAGCTGATTTCAGGTTTACAAGTGGGGACCTAAACAGTCTTCGAACCTTATATCTGGGGACATTTGTGTATAAATTATTAGATTTATTACTAGTGTCCAAGCCTATATGGTTCCATCAGGTATTTCAATTTTATTTTTCACACTCGATAAATTTACAAGTGGGGACCTTCACAGTCATTTCAACAGACAATTGGGGTCTTATAAACATACATTTTCAAATTTCATGTATATTATAATTTTATAGTTAAAATATTGATTATCAGAATGAAATTTAAGTAATCATTCCTATTTCTAGCTTAACACTTAAGTTTTGAGCTAATTTCAGGTTTACAAGTGGGGACCTAAACCGTCTTCCAACCTTATATCTGGGGACATTTGTGTATAAATTATTAGATTTTGTATTAGTGTCGAAGCCTATATGGTTCCATCAGGTATTTCAATTTCATTTTTCACACTCGATAAATTTACAAGTGGGGACCTTCACAGTCATTTCAACAGACAAGTGGGGTCTTTTAAACACACATTTTCTCTATTCATGTATATTTTATATTTATAGTTTAAATATTGATTATTATAATGAAGTTTAGGTAATCGGACCTTTTAAAGGCTTAACACGTAAGTTTTGAGCTGATTTCAGGTTTACAAGTGGGGACCTAAACAGTCTTCGAACCTTATATCTGGGGACATTTGTGTATAAATTATTAGATTTATTACTAGTGTCCAAGCCTATATGGTTCCATCAGGTATTTCAATTTTATTTTTCACACTCGATAAATTTACAAGTGGGGACCTTCACAGTCATTTCAACAGACAAGTGGGGTCTTTTAAACACACATTTTCTAATTTCATGTATATTTTATATTTATAGTTTAAATATTGATTATTATAATCAAATTTAGGTAATCGGACCTTTTAAAGGCTTAACACTTAAGTTTTGAGCTGATTTCAGATTTACAAGTGGGGACGTAAACCGTCTTCCAACCTTATATCTGGGGACATTTGTGTATAAATCATTAGATTTTGTATTAGTGTCGAAGCCTATATGGTTCCATCAGGTATTTCAATTTCATTTTTCACACTCGATAAATTTACAAGTGGGGACCTTCACAGTCATTTCAACAGACAAGTGGGGTCTTTTAAACACACATTTTCTCTTTTCATGTATATTTTATATTTATAGTTTATATATTGATTATTATAATGAAATTTAGGTAATCGGACCTTTTAAAGGCTTAACACTTAAGTTTTGAGATAATTTCAGGTTTACAAGTGGGGACCTAAACAGTCTTCCAACCTTATATCTGGGGACATTTGTGTATAAATTATTAGGTTTTGAATTAGTGTCAAAGCCTATATGGTTGAATCAAGTATTTCAATTTCATTTTTCACACTCGATAAATTTACAAGTGGGGACCTTCACCGTCATTTCAACAGACAAGTGGGGTCTTTTAAACACACATTTTCTAATTTCATGTATATTTTAATTTTATAGTTTAAATATTGATTATTATAATCAAATTTAGGTAATCGGACCTTTTAAAGGCTTAACACTTAAGTTTTGAGCTGATTTCTGGTTTACAAGTGGGGACCTAAACAGTCTTCCAACCTTATATCTGGGGACATTTGTGTATAAATTATTAGATTTTGTATTAGTGTCGAAACCTATATGGTTCCATCAGGTATTTCAATTTCATTTTTCACACTCGATAAATTTACAAGTGGGGGACCTTCACAGTCATTTCAACAGACAAGTGGGGTCTTTTAAACACACATTTTCTCTATTCATGTATATTTTATATTTATAGTTTAAATATTGATTATTATAATGAAATTTAGGTAATCGGACCTTTTAAAGGCTTAACACTTAAGTTTTGAGCTAATTTCAGGTTTACAAGTGGGGACCTAAACAGTCTTCCAACCTTTTATCTGGGGACATTTGTGTATAAATTATTAGGTTTTGAATTAGTGTCAAAGCCTATATGGTTGAATCAAGTATTTCAATTTCATTTTTCACGCTCGATAAATTTACAAGTGGGGACCTTCACCGTCATTTCAACAGACAAGTGGGGTCTTTTAAACACACATTTTCTAATTTCATGTATATTTTAATTTTATAGTTTAAATATTGATTATTATAATCAAATTTAGGTAATCGGACCTTTTAAAGGCTTAACACTTAAGTTTTGAGCTGATTTCAGATTTACAAGTGGGGACCTAAACCGTCTTCCAACCTTATATCTGGGGACATTTGTGTATAAATTATTAGATTTTGTATTAGTGTCGAAGCCTATATGGTTCAATCAAGTATTTCAATTTCGTTTTTCACACTCGATAAATTTACAAGTGGGAACCTTCACAGTCATTTCAACAGACAAGTGGGGTCTTTTAAACATACATTTTCTAATTTCATGTATATTTTAATTTTATAGTTCAAATATTGATTATTATAATGAAATTTGGGTAATCGGACCTTTTAAAGGCTTAAAACTTAAGTTTTGAGCTAATTTCAGGTTTACAAGTGGGGACCTAAACCTTCTTCCAACCTTATATCTGGGGACATTTGTGTATAAATTATTAGATTTTGTACTAGTGTCGAAGCCTATATGGTTCCATCAGGTATTTCAATTTCATTTTTCACACTCGATAAATTTACAAGTGGGGACCTTCACAGTCATTTCAACAGACAAGTGGGGTCTTTTAAACACACATTTTCTCTTTTCATGTATATTTTATATTTATAGTTTAAATATTGATTATTATAATGAAATTTAGGTAATCGGACCTTTTAAAGGCTTAACACTTAAGTTTTGAGATAATTTCAGGTTTACAAGTGGGGACCTAAACAGTCTTCCAACCTTATATCTTGGGACATTTGTGTATAAATTATTAGGTTTTGAATTAGTGTCAAAGGCTATATGGTTGAATCAAGTATTTCAATTTCATTTTTCACACTCGATAAATTTACAAGTGGGGACCTTCACAGTCATTTCAACAGACAAGTGGGGTCTTTTAAACACACATTTTCTAATTTCATGTATTTTTTAATTTTATAGTTTAAATATTGATTATTATAATAAAATTTAGGTAATCGGACCTTTTAAAGGCTTAACACGTAAGTTTTGAGCTGATTTCAGGTTTACAAGTGGGGACCTAAACAGTCTTCCTACCTTATATCTGGGGACATTTTTTGATTATACACTTTCAAGATCCACGCAGTGACTTCATTGACAAGTGGGGACTTTCACCTAGCGACATCTATATCTGAAATTTGAAAGTAATCTGGAACTAAGGTCCCCATTTATACGGTGAAAATATCGTGTGTTTTCAGGTTCCTACATATAAATGTCTTGGGTTCTTTTTCCACAGCGAGTGTTTAATTATATGCTTTACGGCGCTCAACTAATTATGAAATCCTCTTTTTAATGAACTATAGTTAATTGGGTCCTCAGATGTCAATCACTCTTTACCGGTCCCCAAGTGTCAATCGTGTGCCCGTAGGGGTGTGTGTGTCTGTGTGTCTGTGTGTGTGTCTGTCACGCCCCACGTGACCGCGTTCGCAGTTTGCGTATCGGAGCAAACGTGTTCCCAATTTCCGGACTGCATTGACAGTTCACGGAAATTTGGGTTTGTCTCCTCTGGCTATTCTACTTGAGTTCCAACACCACCAGCTTTGGTTTTCGTCCACTCCACATGGACACTAGTCTGTACTTGCTAGCTTCCAAGCACAACCATCTTCTGTTCTTCGTCAATTTCACCTTGACACCAGCTTCTATGCACCACCATCTTCTGTTCTTCGTCAAATCCACATTGACACCAGCTTCTATGCACCACCATCATCTGTTCTTCGTCAATTCCACATTGACACCAGCTTCTATGCACCACCATCTTCAGGTCTTTGTCCATTCCACATGGACGCCAGTCAGTCCATTCTGGCTTCTTTTCCTTCGTCATCGTTTGGTTTCAAGATATACGCGGCGATCGGCTAGGGTTACGAGAAACGTCTAGCCTCCCAATGGCAGGGTTTCCACCATCGGTTCACGCGAATGCGTTTTTATCTATTATTGGTTTCAAGATATACGCGGCGATCGGCTAGGGTTACGAGAAACGTCTAGCCTCCCAATGGCAGGGCTTCCACCATCGGTTCACGCGAATGCGTTTTTATCTATTATTATAATGGAAACGAATCTTATATATACCCCAAAATTTGAAAAAAGCGGGCAAGAGGGGTACCCTTCACTTTAAACGTCAATATTTGCAAAGTTTCGAAAGATTATAGGAACAACTTTATTTTAAACGATTTAACTATTTTTAATGTTATTTACTGGCGATTAAAATAATTAAAAATAATTATATTTATTTTAATATTAAAGATAAACCCAAGTACCGAAGTCGTTAAATCATTGCCTCCTATATCTATCAAGGCCCGTGCATTGCGTTATATTTCCTACATTGCCTCCTGTATTTATCAAGGCCCAGGCATTGTGATATATTTCCTTCATTCCCTCCTATATCCAACAAGGTCCGTGCGTTGTGATATATTTCCTTCATTGCCTCCTATATCTATCGAGGCCCTGCATTGCGATATATTTTTGAGAACAACAACCAAAATGGGAAGCTCCTCTCAGAACCATAATAATTTGTTTTCTCTGTTATATGAAATGAAAATATGGATAGTATTTTCGGCAATTCGATTTGAATGGCTCTTTCTGATGTATCATTCTCTCAGCACTGTTCATAATGGACAGGAACGTAGAGATTCGAGACACTAGGAATTACGATAGTGTTTCAAATCCTCTGTAATGAGGGCTTAAAGGCTTGGAGTGAGTCGAAAGATAAATACACATCCTATTTTTTAGTTGAACCATGCGTAATACAATGTTGCCAGGCGTTTATTGAAGGATGCTTGGGTACTAGTACAGACTGTTACGTCTACCAAGTTTCCTAGCATCCAACAATAAATAGGATTCATAAAAGCCAGTGTTACGCTCATGTCATGGGTCAAGTCGTTAAATATATCGACGCAGTTAAATAGCTGATGGCATTATTTTCTCCACTTTCTCATTGCGTTTTGAGAGGAAGTTCAACTTTGGCACGGACGACAGATGGCGCTCTTAACCTTCCACCCCCAAAAATCGCTGTTGTGTGCTCGATTTCCCCTTCCGCGTTTTTTCGTTATAAACTTAACTGTTAAGATAAAATTTCATATTTCCTAAGACAGATAAGCTTCTACTCCTTTCATCTTACTCCCAGTTAGATTTAACTTTGTTAAAACATAATCAGATGAATTTGAGTTACAATGTCGTAAAAGCCTGTGCATACAGTTACCTAGGAGTGATAGAGACATTTTTAACGATGCCTAGAGATGATTAACTTAAGCGAAATTGTTTTACGTTCGAATAAAAATACCGCTTCCAGTTGTGGGTTTATAGTACTCCTTGTTTGTGTAAGATTAGTGAAGCTGTAGAGCGTAATCATGGTAAACGCTTAAAAATATATATTTTCAATAAAAACACCGCTTCCACTAGTGGATTTATACTCCTTGTGTTTGTGTAAGATTGGTGTAGGTGTAGAGAGTAATCATTATAAACGCTTAAAAATATATTTTCAAAAATGAAGAATATAGAACATTTATTTTGTATCAAAAAATATTTTGGTGCTAAGATTGCTTTAGAAAAATCCAAACGGCTAGGTATTGGTAAAAAAGACATGTGTAAGCTATTTGTAGATGCGATAATGTTTTAAATGTTTTAAATGAGGCTAAAACTTCCACTATTGTGTCTAAAAAAGTGTTGACAATGTATATTTTTTAAATATGACGGAATTGCGGTTGATATGATAGCGCCCTATTTGCGAAACCTTTTTTTAAACAGTTGAATCACTCTTTGATAGAATTTCAAGAGAAGAAGTTAAGCGTTAAATTTGCTCGATTAATTTGGTTCGGAAAATAATATATTTAAGCGCTACGTATTACTGAAGGAGATTGATTTTGCCAATCTTTGTGAGTATTTAACTGTTTAGTAATTATTTTGGTTAAGTGGGAGCCTAGCTTATGTGTGATTGGGTTGTGGCTTCCATGTTTTGGGGACATTTGCTTTTTGTGTGGCGAGGTATGATTCAGCTTTGATATGGACAAATGTTACAAATCATACTGGTAGACTAAGAATACGGTTAAGGTATAGCGAGAGAGTAGAGTTTCCACAGCAATTGAGAGATATTGAAAAGGATTGAACAATTGACTATTTTAAAATTGAATTCCTGCACTTGCAAAGAATTAAAAAAAGCGATAGATGCATATATTAAGGTTGTTTAAGGGGTAGTGATAGTCATCTCCACTCGGAGAGGTAATATTTTGGCTTTCCCAACTTGTTTTTTTATAAAAATTATTTTCAAAATAAAAATGATGGGTTCTGAATTGATCTTCGGATCTACTGGCCCAAATGTCCTGAAATTTTAACGAGAGATGTGTTACAATCGATTATATCTAAAAATGGTTAAAACTTTTCATAAATAATTAGCTTTACAAAAAAAATTTAGTACTTTTACTCCCTTTCCAAGATTAAACGTATTGCTTAAACATTACGCTAAAAATCTTATAATTAAACAAAATTATAGGCTCTAAAGCCTAGAACACACCTATTTTGGGGAAGTTCAGAACCCTTGTGTTTCTACCAGAAGCATTTTTTATATAAACACTATTTTAGTTCAAAACTGTTTTTATTGAAAGTGTCACATATTTTACAAAAACAAATAATTAAGCATAGAAAAATCATGATTAAGAAACTAACTGAAAAGAGTTTGTGAAAAGTATCATAATACCAGTTGCAGTTGGTAAAAAAACAAAAATATAGTGGAAAGATAGTTTTAAATTATAATTAATATTCAAGGAGGTCCAAAAAGAAAAAGCTTCCTCGCAGCGATCCTCTGCTTGTTCAATGAGATTCTGAAGCTTCTTGTGTCGTGCTTGATCTTAGTTTTGAAAGTTTGGTTAAGCATTAGAGAGTGTGCAGCCATTATAGTGAACAAAGATGGCGGCCACTCAAGGGGGAGGAGTCGGGTTTTTTCGATCTCCTCTCTTTACCTGTCAGTATTTGATTGATTGTATAGGCTTATAACAAAAGATGGTTTTGTAGGAATAAAGACCATAATATAAAGTGAAAATTATTATTGACAAATTTATTCTAATCGTAATAAAACTAATCACAATTAACATATAAAAGAAAAATTGAAAATTAAAAAAAAAACATATATTTGGAAAAAAAAATGTCTGCAGACAAAACCCCAATTAATTAAAAATACAAAAATTATATATACAAATTAATTTTACAAATTTACTTAAGATACCCATAAGGGGCTGTGGTGTAGTCTGGAAAAACTCTTACTTTATCGACGACGACTTGATATGTTTTAGTTTGATCAATGGTAATTTAAGTATGATTAGGTAAACGTCGGATTTGGGGGCCAATCGGTACTTGTACAGAATTCATTTCTGGTTTACCATCGTTGTTTACACCTAACAACTTTTTCATTATATCGAAATTTACGTGGTTCTCAGTAGACGAATTTAAATAAAATCCTTTAACTTTAATTATGTTAGTGATCTTTTCTGTTGCGGGGTCGTAAATATTCATTGAATAATTTTTCGCACCAGCGCTTCAAAACTCACAAATATAGGCGTTTTTGCCGTATGATTCTAACTCATTCTTTAACTCACCAAGATAATCTCCTGTAGGAAGTATAGGGACTCCATCTGACGAGAGGTAGATAAGGCTGTCCGTATCCATATAAAAACATAGGTCTCCCACCATTTCGAGATGTTTTAAGAGGTGAAGGCGTGCCATAGTCGTAGTATAGCATGCTATAACCACGTTTGTATGCTTGTGAGCGATCTCGTTTTCTGCAATATCTTCTGATTTGACTAAGATGGTATCATCGTTAAAAGTCAATAGACTTTTAACCTCTTTGTCTGGGTTAAGCAGTAGCTCGTATAGGGTTTTGGTGTCTTTTATTATATCTGTTGAGGTGTGTCTCGTGTTTTGTCCAAACTTTCCCCAAAAAGAGTTCAACATTAGCTTACTCAGGCATCTCAACCCTTCATTCTTTTCAATTTTATCGATGTCTAAATCTATTTCTTCAACTTCTTTGTAATTTTTGACGTACTTTTCTTTATCCTCCTGAGTGATGCATTCAGCAGGGAAGCAGCTAGCCAGAGTTTTATACTCGAGGAAGGCGTTTACATAATCCTTAAAAAGACCACCTTGTTTGGTCTCGGGATCGTATTGGGTTATTTTGTATGCCCAGGCTTCATACATGTGTGTTATTTTGTATCCTCGTTCTACGGCGTATCTTAGTTCATCTGTTACCCAGGTACCCCGCAGTTCTCTTTGATCAGGTGTGTGTGTGTGCAGTCCCTCTGGGATTGAGTTTTGCAACACGTGTAACATAAGGGGAATGTTAACTTCCCATTTATCCTAGCTGGCAAAACCGGATGTATCAGGTTTTGAGCCGGAAGTACGTCGCATTTGAGAAGCCCATCGAATGAGAAGATGTCGGGGAAATTATCCAAAATAATTTTAGGGTGTCGGATAGGAATTTTTCCCGTTTTGTTGACCACGTAGTGCATTTTTTCTGTACCCGTTGTTTTATGATACAGTTTGTTAGCACCGCAGCGTCCGCCGAAGAAAGCGTCGCGAGGGTTCAGTCTTTTGGATGTTTTAACGCGGATGTCGTTCCGTTTTAAAAATTCATTAATTTTGGGGTTATTTGTTTTGTCTTGTTGCCATTCACGTTCCCATTTGACATTGACTGCGTGTCCGAGGGCCTCTAGTTTGCTAATTTTCTTCTCAGTTCTCGTGTATCTTGTGTTTAACGTTTCAGTAGGGTCACCATGTAACATCTTGTTTCTATTGATGGGAAAGTGTATTTTGCATCCATGATAATAGCATCCCATATATTCGAACACTTCTTTGTTGTTTGAACAATAGCCATCTACCTTTAGGGTTTGGATTTTAACCTCTTTGCCTCTGAACGAGGATTGAATAGGCATATTTCTCTCATGAGCAGTCCATTCAAGCCATTCAATGGCGCCTAAAGACTGGTTCTCACCAAGTCTGTAATAGTTTGTTGGGATGATGCTAATGGTGTTCGATTTAAGATAATTTTTTCGATACACATAGGAACAAACGCCAGGGAGGGTAACTGAGCCGCAATTAAATGGGTCTACGCTCGTAACTTTTAGTAGGAGGGACCGAAAAGTTAAACATCCTAAAAATAGGAGTAGAGTGGCGTTTTCGCAATAATAATAAAGCTCATTTAAAAAATTAAAGCCTTTGCCCTTACTGACTTCTGAGGTATGCCATTTCATAAAGGAGTCCAAGTTTTTCCGGGTAAAGTACTGGCACCCGTAAGCCTCTGTGGGGGGTAAAGTATTTTCTAACACATAGTTTGTTTCGGGGACAAATTTCTCGTCTCGGTTAATTATTTCCCTAATTAATAGTTGATTGTCGTAATTGCTACCAAAATGGGACAGTACGATAACTTTTTTCACGTCGAATAAGCTGACTAAGTAGTCTAGGAACGCAGCTATGGGTTTTCCACCAGTGAAACGTTGTTTGCGAGGTCCAAATTGGTTGCATTTGATGCAATTAAAATCTAGGGATTGTTCTTCTATACAATCTTCGCAAACTGAGATGCTAACGTATAAGATGGCTTGATGTTCATACGCCCCCAACTTCTCCTGGCATATTTTCGTCTGTATGCATTCCACATCAAAGAAAACATACATTAGTTCAGGTATATTGCGACGAGGTTTTTTCGAGGGGATAGCGCTGGAGTTTTTATCCTTAATCACTTGAATGTAGCATAAATGATCGCTGGGTTGATGTTTTCCACATACTTGACAATACATTTCTCCACAAGTGTGTTTAGTCTTGCGGTTTCCGAAATCTATTGTTTTAAAACAGTTTTTACAAAGGTAGAGCCTCTCACAAAGAGGTTTTTTGTTACCTGCTGGGATCAAATGACTGTTATAACAGTCGTCGCCCCAGAATTTTCGCAAGCATGACCCACATGTTTTTTCACTACCGTGACAAACCGTTGGACGCATACATTTAAAGCACCAGTCGTTGCATTTATGGGATTGAATACGCCAGTAGGGAGTGAGACACTTCTCGCAAAAGTACTCGTGACTAAAAAGAGGCTTTAAATTGGTAATAACGTTGTAGTGATTGTTTTCGTTAAGTAGAAAGAGGCGGGGTCTGGTGTCTGTAGGGTCGTTTTCGCCTAATATTAAAATGGGTACCCTATTTTCGAATTTATAGACAAAGATGGAGTAACCCGATAAGTATAGTTTAAATTTCTGAAAAGAATCCGGGCTACCACATTCGTCTAGGGTGACTCCTGCCTTACGACATAGCTCTAAAGCGGCTATTTTTTGCCTTGTAAAACGGGGGCCGGTTTTTGATATGTACTTGTAAATCCTTTGTAACTCTTTGTTGTTTTTGTCGTTCATGTAGTCACGATGCGAAATAGCTACACAAAGACTTCGGGCTAAGCATAGATTATCAGTGGATGGAATTCGTAGAATCCCCCGTCGATCCCTTGAGAAAATACCGAAGGGTTTAAGATGACGACGCTTAGATCTGCCATACCCTTCAGGAATTCTCACTATATGGAATATTATTTTTTCAGGTCCTTGAAAAAAATGTTCAATTTCGTCGTCGTAAAGCAGTTCGGCTAGTTGGTCAAAGAGAATAGAGGGATCTACTTGGTCTAGTCTTTTAAAGGATAATTCTAATTCTGACCTGCAATTTATACCTAAGCTTCTCAATGTTATTTGGACATAATCAGTGGGTCGATATTCGCTTAACACGTGCTCTGTAATACTACTTATACTGTCAACGGGATCATCAATGATGTTTAGAACTAATTCTCTGCCATACATATTAAATTGTTCATAGAATTTTTCGCTCTGTTCCAAGATTTCGCAATGAGGGACATCCTGAATAGGTGAAGGTGGGCAACCGCCACCCCATTGGTCGTACGCATTGGCGTCTTCTGAGTCCACGAGAGATTCTTGTTCACTGGGTAGGTAGTCGGAGAAGTTCAGAGATAGGTACTCAAAAGGGTCGTTTTGTTGACATTCCTGATTCAAAAATGCCGCCATCTCTATATCGTATTGTGGGTTGTTGAAATCGGCGATTAAGGATTCTTCCTGGTTAGTGGGTAGTAATTCATTCCGGCGTCTTTCGATGCGTTCGGCGTAGGAAATATTTAAAGGTCTAGGAATTAAGTTACTTAAGTCGTTTAGTTGGTCAATTGTATCGCAGTCTTCCGGTGTTCTAGGGACGGTTCTCATGTATTCAATGACATCAAGGAATGTCTGAACTATATTTAAACCTCCATTCATAATAAAAGTGGGTAAACTTGAGGGTACATTGGCAGGGTCGATGTGTAAATAGGCACATAGGAAAAAATAAAACTTTTATAGTACTGGTAGTGGCCAAGGCCTATTTACAGCTAATTCATCCAAATTCCAGCGAAGTGACTCGGGATCCATCTTGATGTTACGAGATCTAAAGTACGAATGCGATATTCTGATTTTCTCTCGCGTTATTTTATACTAAATTTCTCTAGGCTTATTAGCAGGGGGGATGGAAGGTTACCTAAGCTTCTATTGGTCAATGGTACGTTGACCTTCCGGACGTGTTTAAACACGTCTACTATTGTTAGTCAATCAACAATAGGTGACATAAGATTGACATCCAGGTGGCAGATGGTAACAAAAGGATGAGCCATCAATAGATTTGGTAATTCAACAAAAGGATTGTAACAAAAGAGATGATGCGTCATTTCTTGGGTTTTTACGACATTACGTGAAGATGTATTGTTAAGAAAATATTTCTTCAATCAATCAAAGATTGACAGGTCTATTAATAGATAAATAGGTCAAGATTACTATTGTATAATTTATTTACTCGTAAAACGTTATGGAGTCAAGTACACAAAGGATGTCGAGAATTCGTCAGATCTTGGAGATTAATCCCCAAAAATTACTTATTGTATTATTTATTTTATTGATTTTGGGGGTGCTGGAATTCCTTAATCTGTGGTTTCAGAACTTTGACATAAAAATACGCCTACAGTCTAACAATGGAACAGTTAAGGACAATAGATATTTCGCAATAGCTACGTAAGAAATTGGGTATAAAAACCCCTGATTCAATTGAGTAGAGCATCATTATTCGAGAAGATCTTAAACCTGCGAGATGGAAAATCAAGAAGCTCCCAAAAGGAAGATAGGTGTAACTAACGAACGTAAAATTAACGGGAGATTCCATATATCTAAAGAGTTGTTCTTAACAACTGGATTCGTGAACGGAACCCTGGATCCTGAGGTTCGCCTATGCCGAAAGCACTCGGTAAAAAGCTTTGCCATTTCTACGGAAACCTGGGAAAAGCTGATGCCGCGCTTACCCGTTTTAGCGGGCTGGACTGCCGCCCATGAAGCCAACAATTTCGAAATCGTTTTACACGATACCCCCAATGAAAAGACAACAGTTGTGGCGTACCATAACACATGCCATATTAAAGACTTAATAAAGGAGGACTCTATTGTTTTGACCAGTATGGAAACAGCGGCATTGAACCGCGTTTCAGGAGCTGTAAAGGAGCATCTCGTCAAGATAAATAACCATGCAATTGTGTTTACACACACGGCAGATATCATTATAGAAATTTATAATGATATTTATGACAATTTATACGGGGACCCCGATCATATATCTTGCTTAGATGACCAACCTGAGAAATTCGACGCTGTGGTGGGATATTTCACCAACTTTATAACGTCATACCAGGTCGTGATGAAATTCAACAATGTTCTTCAAGAAGAAAATCTTGAAAATTATTTTTATAATTATAATTTATTTTCTGTAATTTCTGGTCAAATAATCTATTTAAAAACACGAATGCATTTACTAACTAATTTTTAATTTTATTTGTATTTAATTTTATAAGTTTTATGTTTAAAATAAATTGAATTGAACCGAAAAACTGTTATATTTTATATAGCTAATACTAAGCATATCTTTTTTTCTTTTACTATTTAAGTCTATGAAATTAGAGTTTAGAAAAATAAACTAAACTTTGAAGGTAAAAATATAAGCTTAATTTAAATAAGGAGAAGTATATAAAGCCAAAACAAAATTTATTTTTTTAAAAAATTTACAGATTTTTTTTTTAATAATTTACAAAAAAAAAGATTTTTTTTTTACATTTTTTTTTAAACCGCCCACCCCCCTCCTCACGGCCGGCTGAGGATCTGCACTAGTGCCGAGAACCCTTGGAATAATACGTCATTTTAGTTCTCGAACACTAGTGCAGCAGGCGCCGGCACCTCCAAATACCTCACCCGGCGGTACAGAGCCAATTGCCCTAGCTCGAGGGTTACACTAAGGAAGAGGGAGAGAGAGAGAGTAAAATTAGTTATTACTTGTTAATATTGTGTATATATACATATATACATATATATATAGGAGGAAGAAATGTATTTAGCTTACCGGAACCCTCGGCAGTTAAAGGCTAGGAGGCTGTATAAAAAATTATAAAATTTGGTTTAAAATTTTTTACGGAATAAAATACCTTTTAAAAATACTTACTCATCAGGGATGAAGATCGAATGATTATAAATGACCTGCCGAACCTGATTCAGCAGGTCATTTAAATAATCAGCATCCCCAATGACCTCCACAAGTACCGCCTGGTACAGCTGGACTTGGTAGACGAGGCTACGAATAAATAGAAATTATAATTTCGCGTTATATTACCCCAAAGATAAAAGGTTCACTTACAAGTCACTATTGACATTTAAGTCAGCCTCTCCCGGCCGAGGCATGGCTTGCCACGGATAGTATATGGCCGGGAGAGGTTGATAATAGTGTTGAGGTTCGGGAGTCGACGGTGGGGTAGGCGGGAGTGATGGACTCGGTGGCGGCGATGGGCTAGGTGGCGGCGTTGATAACGCTGGGCTGTCCGGTCGCCGCTGCGGCCCGACGACGCACTGAGGGCGTCGGCGGTCGGGTTCTGGTGTCCCGGAACTGTACGACCCCTGTGAGTCGGAAAACTCACAGGGGGAGTACGGGGTATCTACACCATGCACATAACTATAGAGAGAGAGAGAGAGAGAGAGAGAGAGAGATTTTCTAAATCTTCTCTCAAAAAACTAAGTTTTAAAAAAAAAGTTTTTCTTACCTTGATGCTGAAAGGTCCATTGGATGTTGTTGCTGTTGAGACATGGTTTGCTTGAGAGAAAAATGGTGCCTTTGGGGTCTGAACCTCGGCCTTTTATACCTTTTACTATGGTCAGGGCGTGTTCGAGATCAAACACGTGTCCCCAAGAAGATTAGCATGTACAAGGGTAAAAATTTTCGCGGGCAAATTGGTCCGAAGCCATGTCATTGGACCACAGTATATCTCCTTTTAAGGAGATTTTTGAAAAATTGCCCCCAGCATTTCTTTATTTGCTCATCCAAGCTTCTTTGGTTATCAGTACTTTAGCCGTATTTACCATCTCGAATAGTGACAGATCATGTTAAAGGCTTATAGAAGATACTATAGTGAAAGGCAAGATGATGTCAACGCGTTTGTGGTGCTGGCCTACCCGCGTGAACCGCGCTTCCCCCGCGAGCCGTTGGGGGGGGGCGTCCGACCGCGTTTAGGGGGTGGGGGGTCGCGAACCATGCGCGCGCTTTTTACTTAATCGTGTTTAAGTATGAATGATAATTACAAATTTGTTTCATTCAAGTATTAGACATGATACCATTCACTACACCTGGAAACTTGATTATTTTTGGTCCTTCGGGATCAGGTAAAACAGTTTTATGTAAAAGAATAATAGAAAATAAGGATAAAATGTTTCAACCTAAAGTTGATTTAGTTGTTTGGCATTATAGTATATATCAGAATGGTTACGATGAATTAAAAGAAATGGGTGTAATTATGCGTCAAGGTTTACCTGACGTTACTATATACGATGGTACTCAAACAACATTAATCGTATTAGATGATCTTATGTTAGAAAATAAAAATAATATTTTATCAGAAATATTTACTAAACAATCACATCATAGGAAATTATTCGTAATTACCCTTTTACAAAATATATTTGAAAAAAACTTGAGAACAGCTTCCTTAAACGCTCATTACATGATTCTTATGAAAACAGTAAGAGATCTTATGCAATTAGTGGCCCTTTCTAAACAATTGGCACCTAACAACTCTAAATTTATAGTAGAATGTTATTTGGACGCGACTGAAAAACCATACGGGTATTTACTTTGTGATTTAACCCAAAAATGTCATTCCGATTTAAGGTTTAGAACAAATATTTTACCGGGAGAACAAATCGTCATCTATACTCCCAAGAAGAAAACTATATAATTAAATAACATTTCCGAGATTTAATCATTCTTTACGATGTCACCACCAAGAAAGGTTAAGAAAACATCGGGGAATAAAAAGAAAAAAAGTTTAGCCGCTAAAAATATCAATTTAATAGCCGCTTTGGGGCAATTAAAAAAACCGCAAAGATTAGCTATTCTTAAAAATTCTAATAGAGAAATTATTGATTCAATTAGCGAGTGTTGTCATAACGCTTTACAAGGCGCCATCAATTTGAAACCAGACGTTTATAATAAACTGTGTAAGCATAAGAAACATATTCGAAAAATCGCTTGCAAAAATACTCATTGGAAAGACAAAAGAGCTATTTTATCTAAACAAACCGGAAGTGGTTTCTTCAGCGTCCTTTTTCCAGTAATTTCGAGCCTTTTAGGCGGATTATTTGCAAAATGAATAAACAGTTAGTTTACGCTAATAAAATGACCTTAGTGCCTTTGGAACAACAGCAACAGCAACACGAACAAAGTCCTGACCCCCCACCACCACCACCACCCCGTCAATTAATAACAACAAACAATGATATTTCAAAAAAACAATGCAGTGTTATCAGAGTTGGATAAAGAGATGAACCTAATTATCTCAAATCCCACTTTAGATGAAAGAACCAAATGGGTTTTTTTACGAGGAAGCCTTGAAAAGGTACCAGAGCATCTTGAAGCCCCGCCCATCGAATAAACACGACACCTGGATTAATATGTTTCCACTGAAATATAGAGGGGCAGCGAAAAAGATATTTGATCATTTGACAAGTAACTCTCATAGTATACGTTGGGATGATGCGGGGGTTCTTTACGTGAATGACCTTAAGATCCCTGATTCTGATATAGTTCAACTAGTATATTTTACTATACAACCTATGCTCTTTAACAAATACGGGGTAACTCGTTCGCTTATGGGGATTCCCCCTACGGGATGGACAAAATTTGAACCTTTTGTTCAAAACTTTCTACCTCCTAAAAGTAAATCAAAGCTCCCCTCAACATCACCTTCATCAATCAAGAAATCGCCTCTCTCCGTACCCTTAAAAAATAGGCTTCGACCACGATCGTATTTAAGAGCGAAGAAGAGATTAACGTTTGACAATAAAGCCAGCCCCTTAATATTAAAGAAACAACCTTTTAATACCAAGGGTACAGTATGGGAGGTCTATCGCAGCTCCAAAAAGAGGAAATCTTAAAGGACACTTATCTCAACAGCAAACACAGGTCAGGGTTCACGGGTTTAGCTACCTTGTACAAGGCGGTTCAACATCTTGACATTTCGAGAAGCGATGTCAAAGCCTTTCTAGAGGCCACTGACGTTTACACACTACATAAAACTGCTATAAATAAATTCAAAAGACGTAAAATCCCTGTATTTAACATCTCGGATAGAGTCGAAGTTGATCTAGCTGACTTGGGGTCAATCGCCAAGCACAACGATAACTACAGATACCTTATGGTAGGCATTGATTGCTTTTCCCGAAAAGCTTTTGTGGTACCCATGAAAAGAAAACACGCTGCCGAAGCTACGAAAGCTCTCGAAATAATAATCGAACAAAGCAAACCTAAAGCCATCTGGTCCGATTTAGGAAAAGAATTTATTAATTCAAGTACGCAAAAACTTCTAAAGAAAAATAAAATCAAATACGGTTCTATGACGTCAGAAAAATTCCACTGTCCTTTTGTAGAAAGATTAATTAAAACTTTAAAACATCGAATATTCAAAATGTTGACTCATTTCAATTCTCATAGATATATTGATCATTTGTCAGACATAGTTAAAGGCTACAATGCCTCTTATCACTCCGTAATAAAAATGGCACCCGATAATGTTTCCCCATCTAACGTTCTGGAAGTCTACAAAAACATTTACAAGCCTGAATTGAGTAATAAGCCTACTAAAAAAGATGTCAAATTTCGTGTTGGTGATTTTTTAAGAATAAGTAAGCTTAAACCAGAATTTTCTAAAGGTTATGAACCTAATTTCTCGACGGAAGTATTTGTCATTTCCTCTATTCTGAGTTTCAGAAAACCAGTGTTATATCGTCTGAAAGATTTGGACGACAAGCATATAAGCGGGTTGTTTTACTCGGATCAGCTCATTCGAACAGTGGAGCCCAAACTGTTTAAGATAGACTCCATACTCAAGAAACGTAAAGGGAAATTAGAATATTTTGTATCGTTTATCGGTTTACCTAAATCACAGAACTCTTGGGTAACAGCCGAAAATGTCGAGAAAATCTGAATTCTATTTAACGCTACCTAGCGACGCTAGTATGGATATCTACCCTAATAACACTATGGGTAGTTACATCACTAAACCACCGGATCCTATTAATTTACAAGGACAATGGGAAATTTCGTTAATAGAGATAATATATACAAACAGCTTCTACAATGTAATATACAAAACCAATAAGAGAAAAACACCTGAAGATTCATTGGATGATGACAACTTTAAAAAACCTAAAAACCCCAAGTCATGCGACTTAACATACCAGGTCGAACGAAAAGATACAAAACTGACCAGATACGAAATCTATCAACTGCATAATATACCGGCTGGTCATTACAAATCACTAAACCACGTTGTGGAAACTATCAATACTTCCAAAGTATGCGAAAAAATAGCTTCTTTATTTCATATTAATGAAACGACGGGACATGTAAAACTAAAAACCGATGCCACTGGTGATACAAAAATTATCTTCAAGACCCACAAATCATTAGGCGACATCTTGGGGTACAAAGACCATCTCAATATACAAGGTTTGAGCGATAGACCAGCCAGATTAAACTATCACGTACCATAAATATTAAACTTTTTCGTAGCCATAGTGTAAGTTAATGATTAAAATTTGTTAAAAGAAGAGAAAACTTATGGCAATTAAATACAAGTATTTTATTAGGTGTAGAATGCCTAATTAAAATACATTAAGATGAGAGCTTTCGGCTCGTGAGCCTTCATCAGTCATACTAAAATCTAACGCGCGTGACCTTTACGAGGTGACCTTGGTTTTTAACAAATCATATCACGCCCTCTCTTGAACAAAATGCCTGTCGTCGATGACTCCCCAATATTTTGCTTCAGCACAACCTTGGTTTAAATTTAATTTTCCCGATTTCTTAATAAATATACCCTCAATAAACTTTCTTTTCCGCCAATTTTTCTCCCGATACAGAATTTTCGGATATTTAAAATCCATTACGTGACCTTTAGACTCCCAAACATGCACCGCTATACCATTTTCTTTATTATAGTTTTTAATACATTGCTTATGCCCTGAGAACCTATTTTTTAATGTTTGTTGTGTTTCACCAACATACATTTCGCCGCATGTTTCACATTTTACTTGGTAAACGACGCAGCGATTATCCAATAGGTTAATATCTCTTTTAGGCCTATTTTTAACTAAGTGGTTGTTTAAATTTTGTCCCCCTATATTTAATAATTTAACGTTAAATTTATTTTTTAATTGTCTACCTAATTTTTCACTAATTCCCCTAATATACGGGAGCGCTAAGCATGGTTGAGCGTCTCTAGGTCTATTGTAATCATTATTAACAATGTTATTTTTAAAAATCGCATCAATTAAACCATTTGGGTAATTACTATTAATTAACTGATTTTTAACAATGGCTTTATCAGTCTCAGGTTCGTCGGAGATATTTTCTATGCGGTGTTTTAAGCTTTTTACTATACCTAACTTTACAATTTGACTATGGCAGGAATTATAATCTAGAAATTTTTTACAATGAGTGGGTTTTTGAAAAAGAGTACATTTTAAACTATTAACATTATCTAATCTTTTGGTCATTATGTCTAGAAAGGGTAAACTGCCATTATTTTCTAATTCAATTGTAAATTTAATAGAATTATCTAAACTATTAACTAGATCCAATAACAAATTTGTATTGTTTCTTACATTTTTTAAGATGACAAAAATGTCATCGACGAACCTTACCCAAAATTTTATATTTCTTGCCATTCTTTTGTGACTAAATAGTTTTTCTTCAATAAACTCCATATATAAATTTGCTAAGACACTCGAAAGTGGATTACCCATCGCTAAACCTTTTGTTTGTACAAAAAATTGATCTTTAAAGCTAAAGTATGTGTTTTCTATACAAATTCGGCTAAGTTCTACGATTGAATCAATGGTTAAGTCTGTTCTGTTTTTTAAAGTGGGGTCCTTTTCTAATTTACATCTTAAAACATCTAGAACACCTTCAATAGGTACTCTAGTGTATAAGTTTATTACATCTAGGCTAAGGATAGTATCAGAATTATTAACTTGGATCTGTTGGTGAAACACAACAAACATTAAAAAATAGGTTCTCAGGGCATAAGCAATGTATTAAAAACTATAATAAAGAAAATGGTATAGCGGTGCATGTTTGGGAGTCTAAAGGTCACGTAATGGATTTTAAATATCCGAAAATTCTGTATCGGGAGAAAAATTGGCGGAAAAGAAAGTTTATTGAGGGTATATTTATTAAGAAATCGGGAAAATTAAATTTAAACCAAGGTTGTGCTGAAGCAAAATATTGGGGAGTCATCGACGACAGGCATTTTGTTCAAGAGAGGGCGTGATATGATTTGTTAAAAACCAAGGTCACCTCGTAAGGGTCACGCGCGTTAGATTTTAGTATGACTGATGAAGGCTCACGAGCCGAAAGCTCTCATCTTAATGTATTTTAATTAGGCATTCTACACCTAATAAAATACTTGTATTTAATTGCCATAAGTTTTCTCTTCTTTTAACAAATTTTAATCATCACGTACCATCTCAATTATATATTTATTGCGACCTGGTAGAAGGGGAAATTGTCGGTAACATCCACGCCCCCCTCTTACGTATTATACCCATCGAAGACAAGAAACACGGGGATACCGTGTGCCTTACTTTTGTCTCACCCCATTACGTCCCTTTGTCAAAACATTATATTAGCGAGGTTGGCATTTATATAAAGGATCACATGGGTGAACCGGCTTTATTTCAGTTTGGACTGTTGCACTGTAAAGTTCATTTTAGATGCGCAAGTCAAACGCGTTAGATAACAAAAGATGTGTCTACACGGATTATTATACCCAACAAGCGATGTCTGGTGGTGGTCTGAGTTTTAACGTTGGGAAACAGGGACAACACGGCCACGGCCAAAATGGACACGGAATAGGGTCCTTCTTGAAATCTTTCGGAAGATACGTATCACCTTTCTTAATTAAAGGGGCAAAGTTCCTTGGTAAACCGCTTCTGGGCACATCTTCAGAGATTATAAACGATGTCGCCGCTGGAAAGGATCTGAAAACTTCCGCTAAAAGAAGGTTCACCGAAACGCTGGATGATGTACAACAACAATACGGTAGAGGGGGTGCCAAACAAAAGAAAAGACTAGCTAAAAAGAAAAAAATACCAAAGAGAAAGAAATCTATAAAACAAAGCAACACAAACAAATTTAAATCAGATAAACGTAAACTTTCATTCAAAACGGTTCGCGATATTTTCTCTCCCTTAAAAATGACCGAAGCTTGCAGTACTAGTTTCGATATTTTCGCCACCCCTCCCCTTCAAACGGCCATCGAAAATTCCAAATGGGTTCCGTATCAACCTTTGACTTCCTTGAAAGGTGACCAACCTATTGAATTTGAAGTAACGTCTAGCGGTAGCGAATACGTGGATACAGCCTTAACAATGCTGTACACCAAAACTAAAATTGTATATGAGGATGGAACCGCTTTAACAGCCACTGAGGAGGTTGGACCCGTAAATAATTTCCAACACAGTCAATTTGAGCGTGTCGATTTGGAGCTGGGCGATTGCGCAACAACACCCGCTGCTAGTAACTACGCGTACACGGCTTTGCTTTCGGCTCTGACGTCATACGGTCCGGCGGCTAAAGAATCTCATTTGGGGGCTTCTTTGTTTTACAAAGATACAAGTGGAAGCATGGATTCGCTTACAGAAAATATGGGTTTTGTTAAACGACAGAAACTTACAGCATTATCCGAGGAAGTTGAGATGTATTCCAGCCTTTACGTAGACATGTTTAATATCCCTCGATATCTGATAAACGGCGTTTCTATGAAATTAAAATTACACAGAAGCGAACCTAATTTTTGTCTTATGGGTAAACTTCCCGCGGCAGGCACTGGTTATAAACCCGTCATCGTGGAAGCCATATTATACGTCTTAAAGTTGCAATTAGCCCCTAAAATTCTAATTGCTCATGAACAAGCCTTAAGTATTAAACCAGCCCAATATAGTTACACTAGAACGGAAACTAAAATATTTACAATCTCGCCTAATATCTTAAACACATCAATCGGAAACATCTACTTGGGTACCCAGCCCTCAAGGATTACAGTAGCTATTGTAAAGCATACTGCTTACAATGGAACATTGGATAGTAACCCTTTCGACTTTGGACATTGGAATGTCAATCATCTAGCAGCATTCATCAATTCCGAACAATACCCATCCAGAGCCTTAAGACCCAACTACAGTAAAAAGCAATTTGTCCGAAGCTATTACACTTTATTTTCGGGGTCAAACAGTCACTAGAACGACAAGGGGAACAATATCTCTATGGATGACTTTGCCTCGGGCTACGCCATATACTGTTTAGACTTAACACCTGACGGTTACGCGAGTCATTCAGATCATTGGAGTCCCACGAAGCAAGGACAATTAAGATTAGAATTGGGATTTGAAAAACCCACACCCACTACTCTTAGTTGTATCGTATTAGCCGAATTCCAGGCTTTGTTACAAATAGATAACAAGTTGGGAAAACCAAAATATTACCTCTCCGAGTCAAGACGACTATTTACAAACTTATTTACCCAGATATGGAAATGTTTCTTAAGTTAAAATTTATGAAATATTAAAGCAGTATACAAAGCATAGCAAATATACTGTAAATCAGACGACATTTTACATCCAATAATGATATACTTGTACACATTAAAATCATCCGATGGGGGAAAAACGGGAAATGAAGAGATAAAACTTTGGAGGGATATTACCTT
The DNA here is from genome assembly GCF_054372755.1 of Phalangium opilio. Lineage (NCBI taxonomy): Eukaryota > Metazoa > Arthropoda > Arachnida > Opiliones > Phalangiidae > Phalangium > Phalangium opilio. The sequence continues at coordinate 1,732,278 of NW_028324203.1, forward strand.
TACGTGCTTGTAAAGGCCCAATTTTCTACTCCTCAACTGTATGCCCTCTATGTTCAAAGCCATATTCACAACAGCGTTGCATATAAACACTATCCTCTCGTTTCACCTCAACGATTTTCTTAGTTTGTCAACATGACTGTTAACGTTACATAACACCAAAGCTTATTTGTGGCTACACACACTAAAAGTAAATGCGTACCATAAAAAGCTTGAAAACACGAAGCTATTATCCGATTACGATCAGACCTTTCACTGGTCTGGGCTGCGTTCAGCAGAGCTCACCAAAAAAGACAGCGGATTTTGGAAATGTTTACCGGTGAGCTCTGTCGTCATAGCTTTTCTCCGGTCATGGGCGTTTTATAAATGACGCAAGGTACCAAGGCTTAACAAAAATAGTATGATAACATATTTATAGAGATAGATAACAACTTTTATAATTAAAATTAGAAACTATCATATCTCTTAAAACTTTCGCGTGATCAACCGGTTTCACGCCAATTAAATAGATATAGTCCCATAGAGCTATTTGTATTAATTCCTCCATGGTTTTTTCGCCAAGCTGAGAACTATGCGTTTTACGTCACGTTATCCAAAGAGCGGACTATTTTCTTTGAAGACCGCGCTAGCTCAGCGCTAAGCACCGTGACGTCAAAATTCAAAAACAAAATCCCGTTATGTAGGACACTGCTAACAGCGCTGGGCTATGCTGAACGCGGCCCAGATTTCCACCATGATTATATAATCTAAGCCTAATTATTTAAAAGTGTATTTAACTTTCGGCCCACTCTGAACCGTTAATGTCTCTGCATTACAGAAACGAAAACCAAACCCAAGCGTTTACTTTTTGGTTCACTAGGCCTATTGACAAATCAAAGTTCATATGATCGAAATGGTAGCGTTCTTCTTGTTATCAATAACGAAAGGATTATGCTATAAACAGATGTAGTATAGCTTAAGTAATATATAAACATCCATTTCAAATAATAATATAAAAAAATATTCTTGGGATATCAAAATGAAATAGAGCTTTAAAGCTACAAAAGTACTAAATGCATCATAATTACGAAAAATATTTCCACATATTCACTTTATATTAAGGATAAAGGGAAAATTATGGTTCTGTAGGATTCCTTTACACATCAAAACAAAACGAACTTCTAACGCAGCGCACTACTGTAACAACGGACGGACACACACAGACAAAAACATAGACTGCTTTTTAACTCTTTCCGTATTAATTTTGAATTGAGAAACAAGATTATCTTAAATATTAAAATGAATATAATTAATATTTAATATTTTCTTCGTTAGTTATTCGCCTTATTGAACGTTACATCGTTTTAAAAAAGAACAATTAAACATTCTTGAGAGACTTGACTAATATTGGCGTTTGAAATGAAGCATACGCCGGTTGCTTCGCCTTACACAAATAGGTAGTATATAAGGGTGTCGAACTACAGTTAAAAGCAAGAACAACCGCAATTGCGAAAACCTATCGTGGACAACCCACCTTAGGGAGGCTAGACGTTTCTCGTAACCCTAGCTGATCGCCGCGAATGTCTTAAACCAAACGATGACGACGGAGTAGAAGCCAGGTGTGCAGACTGGTGTCCATGTGGGATGGACAAAAACAAAGACCAGAAGATGGTGGTGTAGAAGCCAGGTGTACAGACTGGTGTCCATGTGGTATGGACAAAAACAAAGACCAGAAGATGGTGGTGATAGAAGCCAGTGTGTACAAACTGGTGTCCATGTGGGATGGACGAAGGCCATAAGATGGTGGTGTTAGAAGCCAGTAAGTACAGACTGGTGTCCGTGTGGGATGGACAAAGACCAGAAGATGGTGGTGTGAGAACTCAAGTAGAGAAGCCATTTCCGTGACTGTGAAAGCAGTTCGGAAATGGCGAACACGTTTGCTCCGATTTGGAAACTGCGAACGCGGTCACGTGGGTGTAACAACAGACACACACACAGACACACAGACACACAGACACACAGACACACAGACACACAGACACACACGATCGTTACAGAACCTCTCCGTGACATACGTCACTCGGAGAGGTAAAAATAGAAACGTGTCAATCGTTTGTTAAACAAATAATGAACGCCGATCAGATAACACGCTTTCTACGATTCACACCACATTTCCTAGGTGTTTACCCAAGTGATTTATTACCCGAAAAAATTGACAAGTTTCCTTCATCTATTATAATAAATTTAGACAATCACTATAAAGACGGGTCCCACTGGTTATGCTGTTACTTTGATGGAAACAGAAGGGGTTATTATTTTGACTCACTGGCTTTAGGGAACTTTCTCCCCTCGATTAAAGAATTTGTTAAAAGAAATTCAAGAAAATGGTCCTTTAGCAAAAGAAGACTTCAGAACTTGTCAAGTTCGACATGCGGACTATATTGTATTATGTATATAATACAAAGAACAAAAAGAAAGAGCCACAAATCATTCATGAAGCAGTTTGGACGAGATCGGTTGAAAACTGACGTCATCGTTACAAACATGTTGAAGCGCGCCCGTAAAGATTAACTTAATCCTTTTGTTAGAAAATACTCTTTGTAATCTCTTTTGTATTTTTAAAAAATAAATGTGTCATCCTTTTTTTAATACTATTTTCTTTTATTTCATATTATATAAAGGAAGGGGGAAAGTAAAAAAAGGGGGGGTAGTAGATTTAGGGGGATATAACTCAGATATTCCTATCATTATATTCATTCAGCATCATGAACTCCGAGCTGCAAAGATATCATTCTTTTTACTCCTGGCCACAAGAAGAAAACTATAAAAAAGCCTTAAGCAGAGCGGGGTTTTATTCGTTAGATACTGATGATCTAGTACAATGTTTCGAATGCAACGGGATTTTGCTAGCATGGAAACCGACCGATAATCCTTACGAAGAACATTTAAAACATTTCCCCAAATGTAATTTTATCAGAGGTAGGCCTACTAAAAATATACCCTTTACCATTGATGAAACAGAAACGTACACCAAAAATATAAAAGTCAAGACTGAAGAAAAAACGCCTGAAAAACCTCAAGAAAACACGGAAGAACTTTATCACACCTTTAAAGTCAAAACTAAAGATCTCGAAAGATTAGTTTTGGAACTCTACGTTAGAAAACAACTTAACGCGTTGTATATTAAAGAAAGGCTTAATGACTTACGTAAGATTTAAAAATAATATTAAAATTTATCTTCTTCCTTACGAAGACAGAAGGAATTATTTTAGAATAAATCAAATGCATTTTAAAATGAAAATTGAAAAAAATCTTTAATATTAGAACCTATACTTTTAAAGAAAATAAAATAACTTTTTTACTTTATAATATGGTCTTTATTCCTACAAAACCATCTTTTGTTATAAGCCTATACAATCAATCAAATACTGACAGGTAAAGAGAGGAGATCGAAAAAACCCGCCCCCTCGACCTTGAGTGGCCGCCATCTTTGTTCGCTATAATGGCTGCACACTTTCTAGAATTTGTCAACTTTTCTTATTTTCACGAGACTTTATATTTTAATCGATTAATCTTTTAAATGCCCGGCGCAACAAGTAAGGATGACATTTAAAAATCGCCAAAGGTTTTCGCAACATCTGCCCCTCTGTATGTTTACAAATCATAGAAAATTGGTTCAAGACGTCTAGGTTTTATTAGAGCTCGGAATTTGTATAACTTTTGTTGCTTAGGTACGATCTCTTGAATATCAATCAGATCTATCCATTCAAATAATTTAAGCTTATCTATATTCTCCAAAAACCTTAATCGAAACCAAAACCATAAATGTGTAATTTTATCCGTTCATGATTACGTAGCGTAATTTTGGATTTGTAAAGGAGTTGACATAATCTTTTGCGTACGTTTTATGAACATTAATTAAAAGATAAAATAATTAAATAATAATTTTTAAAGTCAATTAAATACGTTTCTTTATTAACAAATAATATTGTTACCAGATAGATTAATCTGCAATTAATGTAGGTGTATATAATTTGATAAAAAACCTAGAACCCTATCTAATCCGCAGCCGTATTCTGCTTGTCAGTAGTTTCCACACCTACTCGCCTAGACCCGCTGATTGGTCCGTCAAAAATGCGCCTTGGCCTTTCAATTGGTGAGCAAGCGTATGACGTAAAAAGAGCCTTGCCCTTATAATTCGATGATGATGTGGGCGTGGGCATACTCAGCTGGGATCAACACACTCACTTCAAAAATCCGAACTGAAGGTCAGTGCAATGTCAAAGGTCAGTGCAAACTCCTGTGACTATGTATGTTACGCCATCTAGGGCACGACCTCTTAAATACTTTGAAATTTTTCCCGCGGAGAGAACCACGTTGTTCTTGTTCTTTACACGTGCACGTTAAGCAAGGACGAAGGTATGTATATTCGTAAATGATATTTATTTTTATTTTATAATACATGTAATTGAACATCACAGATATTTGAAAATTTGCTATTGGTAAATGAAATAAAGCCTGTATTATTATTAATTTATTATTAACTTTAATTTTTAAACCGTGGAAGTACACAGGGTAAGTATTTGAGGCTTATTGGATCTTGATTGTTCGGATAATATAATCGGGTTGTATGCATTGGTGAAGTGATGAGCATTGCTGTTAGAGCTTCTCATCTCGGTTGGTCTTCGTAGAGGCATCAGACCAAGTGTAGCTAAGTCCCTTGTATGGCGGGACAGTAGGCTAGGTTCCATTGCAAGAGCTAGAGTGATATACGACGCCCTTCTATTAATCTTAATGCGAATTTCGCCCATTTGTGGTCAGACCAGTTTCACAAAGGTGTGTGCTAGACCGGTTCTCCTTTGGTCAACGTCCTACACTGATGGCAATAATCTGAAACTAATTATCCTCGCGTTAAAATGTTATGTCGCTCTATTTCGACACCATGCTTAATCATCCTTGATTTTACGCTTACTGACGCGTGTTTGTTTACGCACAAGTCGATGTGCGCTACACTACCTGCGACAGACTACTGTCCTGCAATGGAACATATTAATAATATTGATAGTTACAGGCACAAACATTTTTATTCCTGTTTTGCATCATAAAGAAGGTTACCATCAGAAAGACAGATTAAGCTTGGTCGTATTACTTATATTTATTTAGGTTGAGAATGTTCATTATATGTTTACATTTAGTATTTTATTTTCCCATTCATTAATATTACCGTTATAATCAATATATAGAAAATACCATATTTATTCTCTTCAAATCTCCACCATGGCCACAAATGTATGTCCAACGAGTTCTGCTAAAAAAGCATCAAACATTAAAAAGCCCCCTTACTCTGTGGATGAGGTAGAAACATTAATTACCTTGTTAGAAGCGGTGCCGACTCTTCTAAATAATGAGTATGGTAAAAGCATGGAGGAGAGGCGTAATAAGTGGGCAAACATTGCCGAAAATATTAACACCGTGCACGGCCAAAATCGCACATCTGACGAGATTAAAAAGAAATGGGCCGCATTAAAACGTGATGTCCGCAAAAAGGTCGCAACGAACACCCAAGAATCAAAGAAAACAGGGGGTGGTACCAAACGTTGTGAGGAATTAACACCACTGGAGTCACGAATTTCCGCTTTGATTCCAAAGGTTTCGATGATGGGCATTCCAAATTCATTTGATTTTGGTGGTCGAGAGTTTGGTGCAGGCCCTTCGTCGGATCTTCAACCTGGCACGTATGTATACTTATTAGTCAGTACATTTCACTTGAATACGGAAGTCAGTAACAACATTAACTCCAACACAAACAATTACAACACTGTTTTCTCCCCACTTAAAATGTGTACTGCTAGCATAAAACTCAAACGGCCTTTGTAGGACAATGATTCAATGAAGGATTAGAGAGTTCGTACGTTCATTACTTGTAATTGATGCTGTTGTCATTACGTGTGTTCGGAAATCGTGCTTGAGAGGGCCTCTGAAATAATGTTCTACATTTATGTTCATATGTTGGGAGTGGAATTATTTATTAAATATATGTACCTTTACAACGACAACACACCTCACAGCACGGTCGCCTCTAATCCATGCAACAATCATTTCATGTATTTCCTTTATCTACACCATCCAACATAACTGAAAGGGACCAATCAATGGACAATAGGTTGGCTTAACTTGTTCTTTATAAACGTCATGGAGCATTAATTAGGGATTGATCATACCATGTCCGAGGCAACTCATTTGGATGATACTTGTTTATGAATTGAAAGCGTTCCAAACGTCACTTCCCAACCACTTGCATACTTTCCCCGCTAGCCAATCTGCCTTGTAGGTTTCTGAACGTCCGCAACCGCTTCTGCAATGAAATGAGGCTCCCTTGAAAGCTGGCGGGTAAAGAATCTTTCCCCGGGAAGCGACTTGTGGAACCAAGCCCTTCAACAGTCGGGTGTTTTAGATTCGTTAAACCTTTTGTTAACAACAGTTAAACACTATTTACAATGGGTGCCGTAATCATGAAAGCAATAAAACAGTTGTAACGTACTTGCGAAACGTATTAGGCATTACTTCGTGAATACAGCAAGTCTCATCCACTTTGGTTGACCTCAGGTTATATCTGTCTCAGTGAACCGACGACATATACCCCGCCTTATTACGTTCTTAACTATATTGAATGTTCTTTGAAGTAAGCCTACGTTGGACTTCACTTTGATTCAACATGACACCGGTGACGGTTCGCCATCGAATGTTTTGTATGTAGATTAAACACTAATACTACATATTAAAATACTAATGTACATGAAGTGTAACAGTGGTTTAAACACTCACAGGCAAAGTACCGAGGATGAACCGAACACTCCATCTGATGTAAACATTCTTGGTATGTCATAAATTCTCCTTTCATCATTAATATTATAAATTAAAATATCTAACAGTCCACATATACGATATTATATTTACCTTTAAAGATCAGCTTTCACACACAAGTGGTAGCCGTTCATTACCTGGATTACAGACATATGTTTCAAACTTTGGTATGATAAATCAGTAATGGAATAGCTAATAAAAGGAGGGAGAAGGGGAAAATCACCCAATAGGTTCACTTCATTATGCTTTATTGTGCAATCATTTACTCTATTTCGTACGTTGAAACTGAAAGCAAAGATCTGTGAATGATGTAAACATTGGTCATTGTTTCGGATGTCATATAACTAAGTGGTAGACCACCAGTTGTGTAATGCCTCATCATTCACATTGAACCCGGGACCTTCTTGCTTCAAAATCAAAGTTATAACCACTAAGTCACCCCATCATTAAGTGATAACATCATTCCCAAATAGTTCCTAACAATTGAACTACGTGAGTAGTTCTTAGAGTCACCGGATAGATTGTCGCTTGTTTTTCCTCTTCACCGTCCGTGCAATAATAACAATGCTTTTACGCTGTCATTGACCTTCGTATCTTTAGATCCCGACGCACATTCGTCGAACAGTGCTCTGCCGTTTTCTTTGGATGAAAGTGTTCTAACACCGGAAACATGTGACGTTGATACGGACGTTACACCAGGTTGGTATTAATGTTTAATCAAGTGTTCCTCTCGTATCCTGTAGAATATATTGGATATAGGCTTTTATTGAGGTATGGTGTTTATGTACATTACTCACCCGCAAAGTGAACAGTTTTAGAGACAAAACAATAAGCAAGGAAAGACATATTTCTTTTCATCAGAAACAAAGTGTTGTTTTGATCCCCTTCATTCCTATGGGCTACTTTAATCTGTGTGACATTGTATTCACTGGAACACAGAGAAATAGAGGGAGTAAATGGGTTCATAACTGAAGGTACATATCAGATAGCTGAATTGCGCTCGAAGGCACCAAAGAAACGACCCGTAACTTTCCGAGACAATATTATTGCCTCAGCTGAAGCCGAGTATGAGGAACTGAAAAGGAAAAGGGTTGAGCAAAATCAAAGGCTGGATTCTATAAATAATCACCTTGCGCTCCTCGTCGCTACAAATCAAAAGATTGTGGAGAACGATAGTTCTAGACTGCAGCTTGAAGAGGCTAGGCTTGAAATGAAACGCGAGAAAAATGTTGCCAAGTTAGAATTGGAAAAAAAATTATTAGACATCAAACAATATAAAGCTGAAACGAAGCGACTTAAAGCTCAGGCTGCAATAATGCAAGCCGAGGCTGCAATGGTACAGGCAAGGTCTGCAACACGAAACTCAACAACAGGCTTTGTTGAATGATGTTGCATTTGCATTTAATCCGCTTTATGGCTTTTTGTAACGTTTGTTTTCGCACGGCAAGTGTATCCGCTTTGTTTTCAAAATATTACTTTGTATGAATTTCAAACTGCATGTAGCTTAATGTGAATTAATTACTGCATGTACCACTAATATGGATTAATAACGGCATGCACCGTTAATATAATGCTTATTACCCGTTATTGTATTAGATACAAGTTTTCAAGTTCATTTGTTTAAAAGGCGCCATTAGCTGTTGTTTAATAATTTAACACTTTGCTTCGTTCACAATTATCGGACATTCATAGTTAATACCAACATGCACCTTTAGCTCTTTTCTATGTGTAAAACGCCATCGCCTATTATTTATTGCATGTACCTTAAAGTTCAAATGAAATTTGTCGTTATTCGTTAAGTACTGCATGCACTATTAATTGTTTCCTTGATTGCATATCATTTAGCTGCTATTTATTAAATATTGCAAGCGCATTAAGCTATTTACGTGTTTAAATCATTAGCTAATATTAAAGTTGCATGAGCCTGTTCTAGTTTAATTATTTCTATATTTATTTGTCATTATTAATTCTTGCTTACACCTTTAATTATTGCATGCACTTTTAGCTGTAATGTTAATTTTTGAAAATTTCATGCACTTCAGCGTCCTTTAGTAAAATGCCATTAGCTGTTCCTTCACCCAAGCGTCATCCCTTTCAACATTTTAACTATACTTCACCCTGAAAGTATGATTGATATTGTAAATTGACCAATACCGATATTGTAAATTCACCAAAAGTTACTGATACCAATGTTTTGCGTATCAACCAAATTCGTTACACTAACCGATATTTTTGCAATTGAATCTGATAACGATTTACTTTTAAGGATAGGGATTTACTCCCCAAAATTTATCAATACGAATTTCTTCTCACATGTTCACCGATAGCAGTTACTAGGTATATGAAGCACAAACTGATATATAGGTAACATCGCGATATTGGTTGCTGATATCAATCTCAGATCGGTTTGTGTCCATCGTTAGTTAACACGTCTATATTCGCAAAATATATACTCACTTAAATATTTACTAGGCCTTGTCTAATAACCCGACCAGCTTGAAGGAGGACGTGGTCATCATCCATCTCATCCTCCTCCTCCTCCTCCTCCTCCTCCTCCTCCTCACCAGCATCAGGGGCATTATCGTGTGCCTGAATTGCAACGTTTGGGTTGTATCTTGCTAGAATGACAACGGTTGCGTTAAACATATACCTGTTCCACTTCATACACATAATGTACCATAATTTACCATGTTCTAGTGGCTCATCCAAACAAAAGTTATGGAGGATGCAGCACGCACTGATGATGGCACAAACCTTTTCAGGTTTGTAGCAAAGACCACCTCCAGTTGAATCTAGGCATCGGAAACGCATTTTCAAGATTCCATTGACCCGTTCAATGACGTTTCGACCTAAATGGTTGAAATGATTTAAAACATCGATTCTTCATATGTTTTTGGAAGACAATGTCGAATCATTGTCTATTAACCAAAATATCACTGTACAAGTTTTTTTCTGACCAATAAATCTACAATTACCTGACATGTGCCGTTCCACAGACAAGGTGAAATTGTTTCGTGTAGCGTCTTTTTCTAACTCCGGCCGTAACACCTCGCAAAGCTCACGAACTTTTCCCTTGGTTAAACGATATTGGTGGACAAACTTAGCATCCGGCACATCAAAAGCACGACCTTCCCTAATACGCCGGTATATCTCACGTTCTTTTTCAAGAACAGCAGCAATAAACAGGTATCTATGCATTCCGGCCATAGTCGATGTCGAAAATACACGTTGACGCCACGAAAATAAATTAAAATGAATCGCTGTCGTCTGCTTCGGTGTATTCAGCACCTAAAACTGGTAGTACCGCTTAAAAATCGGTTCCTTGTTTTCTGGGTGAAAATAATAGCAGTTTAAATTTGGCAATGTTTTATTAGAGCTTGCGCAGGAGTTCAACCAACCACCAGCGCAAGGCTCCTTTTACGTCATACGCTTGATCGCCAATTGAAAGGCCAAGGCGCATTTTTGACGGACCAATCAGCGGGTCTAGGCGAGTAGGTGTGGAAACTACTGACAAGCAGAATACGGCTGCCGATTTTGCAATACTATTTTTTATTCAGAGTTAAGTTAATGCTTTATAGTTATCCATTTTTAACCGTTTCTTAATCCGTTATCTGCAAGCTGATGCATTAACACAGATTTTCAACTGTCAGTTTATAATGATCTGGCGGGTCACTCGGGTGGACGTGGACAGTGGTACTAGTGTTTCGGAATATTAGTGCATGTAGACCTTGGTTAATGGCTACAGGTTGTTCTTCAGAACTCGGTTTACCCGAATCGTCGCAACCTGACGGTGCACAAACGTGAAGTGACTGTAGGCGGAATTTCAACATCTCATATCGAGAGTCTTACCATGCCAAAACAATTTGCAAAATGACTGAACTGTGATAAGTAAGTAGCAACATCTTATTTGTTGTATATTATGTGCAAAAATAGTAACTATTTCTTACGAAAGTGCGTCGTATACCCAAGGAACCAAGACCAATTTAAGCACAGGGAACTTAAATTACCACGTTGAGAAGAAACATCCCAAATATATTACTGATCGCGATCATGAATGGTGAGTTGCAATAGCTAATACCTATAGATGAATAGAAATCATACTTTTTTAAACAGGAGAAATCCAGTTCATGTGCATAAACAGGTTTAAAAACGTCAGACTTCAAATATGGCAATTTTTTCAACAGCCCGCATATTATCTTCACCTGTTTTTCCGTTTCCGTGGTATCCGTTTTGAGGGTTGTTTTGTTTGTACCCAACCGCGTTTCTGCAAAAGCGCCTTCAATGTCGCTGTTTATAAGGATCTCATATCTTTTGATCATGCTTCTTGAGCTAATTTTATGGTGTGTTCTTTCCCTAGTAGCATTTTCTATCCGTTTTGTAGTCGGTTTATTGTCGGTGCAGGCGGTTAGTTGTCCGAATCGGTTAATTGTCGATAAACGTTTTCAAACCACCTTAAGTCGGATACACGACTCAAAACACGACGTGGAGTGCACCTTGCCTACTAAATAGCTTGGACATGAAGTACTGTAGACCGACACTCCGATAATTCTTTCGGGCCGATTTATCACCTTTGGTGTCGGCCCGACTAGTTTTCTACTGGGCTCTGCCAAACTGAGAGCAAAATGTCCTAGAACCTGGCGCCTACAATATTTAATTACAGTTATAAGGGCACCCAGACATAGGCCCCTAAAACAAGGAAAAAGTTTCAAACTTGCAGTAATACGTACTAGCCTACCCATCTTGTTTAGAAGAGATGATGTTAAAACACTGCAACACTTTCATTTAGCTTCATTTAACCTACTCAAGCACACTGTAATACATTTATTTCTACAAGATAAAGGTTCAATAACATTGAAGCGAGAGGGGGAAACGTGACGCTGCTCTTTATAACTACCAGCAAAGGCGCGGTTATAACAAAGACTAGTTTATAGTGGCCCGCTGTGGCGCAAAAGGTAATAACGAAGTGCTGTTTTTCTTCTAAATCAGAAGGCCAGGATGATGTCTTGCTTCACGTGTGGGACTATTTCCTTATTTTAAGGGTCATTGTTTGGGAGTCCATATATCCGTAACTAAATAGTGTGGACCCCATATTTTTGACAAATCCCACTTAGTTTTATCCAGAAAAATATCGTTTTTATAGCAGACTAATCAGTAACAACATGTATAGGTTCCATTCATTAGAAACTAGACTATTCAACACTCTTAGTTCACACTACAGTAGTAGTATGTTTTAAAAGTGTTAGCAATTACAGTGGACAATGCTTCTGATAACAAAAGGTTTAAGAAGAAGCTTGACCAGAGAAGGCCACAATTAGGACTTGCTCACATGACCACTCTAAATCCCAGCCTTCTTGCAATAGTGAAGAAGAATGTGGTCCTGAAGACATTGTGATTTCAATCTTGGAGTCAAGCATTGGCAATACTGTAGCTAAAGTAAAATGCAACTATAATCTTCTAGGTGTCCGCTCTGTACCAATAGAATTGGTTTTTTGACATTTGACTGTAGTGACGTGCACATGAGTTGAGCTTTAGGTTCCTTTGTATCTTTGATTTACCAATGTAGTGGGCTATTAGCATATCATATTCACTGTCGGTTGCTTAAGTACTATGTACCCCCATCTACCTAGCATATTAAGAGAGTAACGTTTATCTCCGCGAATCGATTGCAGAAGAACATAACCTCTTAAAGTTCGGTTATTCAAGTTATTCAAGGTTGTCGTCTTTAGTTTAAAAAGATGAGCTAGTTCTGGGATTAAAATACTTAATGATTACATATAGAGGCATAATCTAAACAGTCTCTTTTTAATATATTTGTTAAACAAGTCTTAAACGGTGCCGGCTGGCCTGCATTGGGGCACGGGAGCCATGAGATCGACCCTGCGGATACTCCTTGATAAGCTTCCTCTTCATGTCTTCTTTGAGGAGAAGGCTGTCATGGGGCCTACAGACTCTACAAAAATGGCTGTTGCGGGTACCAAGACTTTGGGATCACAGCCATACCAAGCTCTTTTGGGAGCATGCCGCACTTGAGCCGTCGCTGACCATGCGCTCTGACAAAACCATTACCTGTTTTGATATTACAGAGCCATTCAGCACCCACTTTCCCAGTCGAGCCGAGTGGACTAACCTGCTGCCTCTTGGTACCGCGGTTCTAAGACTGATTCCGGCGCTGGTGCCGGTTACTACTGCCAAACCACAAAGTTCGGTTTTTCTGAGAGTCTGGGCACCTATGCAAGCGTGTTCTGTTATTTCGCGGACTATTGCGTCAATAAAGGGTATACCGGACGGACTGTAAGAATTTATTCTGACAGTCAGGCCGCCTTGGAAGCGCTGAACCAGTGTCAGATCACTTCTCAACTGGTGTGCCGTTGCCTTGATCTGCTTGCGCGACTGGCAGCCCGCAACACGGTTCAGCTGCTCTGGGTGCCGGTTACAGCGGTTACCATGGCCATGAGCAAGCCGGTAGGTTTGCTAAAAGGGGGGCAGAGGCCAAGTTCTTGGGACAGGCGCAGTCCGTCCACATCCCGTACGGGTACGCTAGACGGAGTCTCCATGACAGGTTGAGCGTCATTAAGAATCAGCTCTGGCATAATATGGAGGGCCAGAGACATACTAAAAAGTTCGCTAATGGTCCCTGTGGGTCTCGGGCTAGAAACCTTATTGCGCTCAGCAAATGGGATATTAGCTGGCCACCTGTCTCTTAAGTTAAAAAATTCAAAATTTCATACTCTGAACGATTTTAACGAATACTATGATTGCAGTGAAGAGTCTACAATGGATATTCACGGAGCTTTCGCTGGCATTGAAGACTTGTATAGCGTCCACCCAAAAGATCTCGAGGGATAATCAAAGGCTCAGTGCCTCTCAAGTACTACAAGCATGAACTTCTTACTCCTCACACCGACAATCTCGAAAGGTGGAAGGTATAGACGTGGTTAAGGTTAGTATTGTCGTGGAATAATATCATAACAAGCTGTACCATTACAGGTCAATAAAGAAGTTTACCCAACGGTTAGCAAAATGGCAAGCGAGTTTTTTTCACTAAAGGGTCGTCAGTTGCTTTTGAGGGACATTTTTCTGGTGACACATATCGAATTCCAGAGAAGCGTTTTACTATGACACCAGACAGAATTTAATATATCACTTGCATATAATAGTGGTGGAAACGGAGTATTTTTATTAATACATTACCAATGTAAACAACCAACAATGTTTTTTTCAAAATAAATATGTATAAATTCACTGGATGTTTGCGCAATTACATTGCTAATTAGCAATGAAGAGCAACCAGAAAAGGAACTAACGAGGCATTGTCTGCACAATTGTGACTTCGAGGGACATATACAAGTATCTTAAGCGGACTTTTAAGTACGTCTCTAATTGAGAATAGTACTTTACTCGTCCTTTATAACTTCAGATTCTAACCATGAACAAGGACACAAAGTTCAAATATCATAAAGTTATGACTGTACTGTATACTTATTTTAACATAAGATGTTGAAACCAGGTTCATAATTGTTTAATAAGCAAACAGACTTATCTCAATTATATTAATGCTTCGCAGTGTTTTAGTTTAAACGAACGCTATACATTAACTAGTTTTGATGTTCAGTTAAGAAAAATTACCACATTACGTAATATGTTAGCTTATCTATACATAATGTAACTTACTCAACGTTTATCCGAATGGATACAGTTGATTGATATGGGCTTGCAAACAGTACATTTTTCAACCTACAACCGCATAGGCCAACCTTTAAAATAAAAGCTACTATATTTTATATCTGGGTAAATTAACCGCGAACAATTTGTAGACATAAACGTGAATAACAAACGATAATGGATATCCGATTCCGAGCTCTAGGGCTGCTCCTCCCCTGTGAAAGCTTAAGCGGGGCACATTTTTGAAATTTGCTATGGATTAAATTTAAAACAAATTATTAAGTGCCCAGAAAACGAAAATTTGCTAGATTGTTACCTTACAAACATAAACAGACTACAAATAACAGATCTGGACGATCCGTTTGTCGTTATTGATGCTTACCACCACCATTTTGTGTCCTCCATACTGACTTCTATAGTACTGCTTTGCCCGCTAAGGGCGGCTACTTTCAATTTTAAGAAATGTAATTACTATGAATTGTATTCTATGAACGAACGGTATTCGCGAGGACATGGACACATTCATACCTAAGAATGATCAACCCGTCTGCTCTAAATTTCCGAAGTGGTATTCCTTGGAACTCAAATGAGCCATTAAAAATAAAAAGTACCGTTACAAGAAAAAATGTCGCACGGGCTTTTCGCAAGAGCAGGGCTATTGTGAAAAGTTTAATTACTAGGGATAAAAGCTTGTTATCGGAAAAGGTTTGCGAACACGCTTTGGCACACCCTAAAAAACTTTGACGTCACGTTAATGGAAACTTGAAGGAAGATAATTCCGCAATTTCTCTTGTTATTGATAAACAGCTTGTGTTTGAACCAGAGAAATTGGCAGACACGTTTAAGGGGCACTTTTCTAAGATATCCACTGACAACTCTAAACAGGATACGGTTTATTCTTTCGATATTACGCCAATCAAGAGATAACCCACAATGAAATCATTTGCGCTATCAAATGCTTGCCTAATAAATTTTCAACAGGGGTAAACGATATCCCCGCCTTTATTATAAAGGGATGAAGGGATATTCTTCTGCCTTTGTTCAACCACATATTCAATCTATCTATGAAAAAGCGCTGTTTCCCTACTCTTTGGAAAAAACTGTCGTGGTGTCGATCTATAAAAGCGAGTCGTCCACCGATCCCAAAAACTACCGCCCAATTTCTTTACTGTGTGTCATGGCAAAAGTTTTCGACATGATCATGCATAGATGTATACGGGGATGGCTCGATGCTTTTCCAATGAATGCCAACAATGTTTTTCCTCTGGAAAAAGCGTCGATACCAACCACACTGCATTTATGGATATGGTGGCCCCGGAAGTTTTTTTGTAGAGGGCAGGTGGATGCCATTTACCTGGATCTCGCTAAGGCGATTGATAGAGTTTCCCATAAGTTTTTGCGAGAAAAATTGCATTCTTTGGGTTTGGATGGGAATTTGTTGTACTGGGTGGTGGATGATTTGAGCACCCGAGTCAATGTGGTTAAATGCAATGGCGCACTGACCGATGTGACCTATCCAGTTCTCTGCGGCGTTCCTCAAGGATCATCCCTGGGCCCATTTCTCTTTAACATTTACATCTATGATTTGCAATTCGTCATACAACATTCAAAATTATTCCAATTCACGGACGATAATAAATTATGCCGAAGTATCAACTCAAAATCGGACAACGCGCTATTGCAGCTTGAACTTGACTCGATTGCAGCTTGACTCGATAGATAACTGGTGCACCAAAAACAAGCTTCCCATAAATCCACCTAAATCGGTCTACGTGACCTTCACTAGACGGATTTGCCGCAAAGTACTGACCAATTACAAACTTGGCTCGTCTAATATTCCGCGCAAAAATTTAGTAAAAGATCTAGGCGTAATGTTTGATCAGCAACTCTATTTTTCTGAGCATATTCATAACTGTGTGAATCGCTGTCGGCGCAGACTAGCGAAGTCCTACAAATTGAACAAAAAGCTTAATTCCTTAAAGCATTTTCGACATCTTTACTTAAGCCTAGTGAGGTCCCAACTATTATTTGGCTAGATAGCATGGGAGGGTTGCATTGCCTAACTACGTGTAAAAATAGAGGGCGTTCAACGAAAATTCGTTGAGTACTGTTTTAGAAATTTTTTGCCTAACATTAATTATAATTACGAAGACATCATTATTATGCTCAGCATTTTCACTATTAACTACTTATGTAATGCTACAGATTTCAAATTTATATTTAAATTAGTACATAATTTTATCCCCCTTTTGGCCCTTCTGGCTAAGTTAAACTTTAACATCCCACGATTATTTAGAAATACCCCGGACACTTTTTACGTTAAAGGAGCCAGTCTAATTCCAATTAACAGGATGCAAAGATCGTGCAATCTTTTAAGTGAAAAAATTCGACCTTTTCAATGCTAGTCTTCAGGACATAAATTAATGTTTAAATGGTTTTGAGATTCACTATAACATCATTTGTATAAATTGTATAACAGTTGTCAATTAACTTAAGTCCATGTGTGCTATATCTAATACACTACCGCTTTTATTTTATTTGAATATACTGTACAGAATGTGCATGATCTCAGTAGTAGGGACTATACAGATACGCATGGATCCAAGATGGCCGCCACCCCAAGATGGCCGCCATCCACCCAACTCCAACCAAACTTCCAACCCTAGATTGGTTTCAAACCAAGGTTTTGAGACAAGTCCGGACTGGCCCGAGCTCTTACAGGCTATTTTCAAACCCCATGACGTCATCTTCTTAACTCAAACCAAAACTTAAACTATATTCATCGCTGGCCTGCTAGTAATGGGCTCGATTTCGTAAAGAGTTAATGAAACGTTAACTATGAACCCGTAAACAAAAAAGAAAATGCGGCACAGCATATTGGGAGGGTTCCAATAGTAAATGATATTTAAATAGCTAGTACAATAAGCCTATAATTATAAGTCTGAAAAGAAAATACAGATTTACAAATAAAAATTTTTAATAACATAAAGTATATACAATAACTAGCAAAAAGACATGTATAATAATAACAAAGATATTTACAAAAGAACCCACCCCCATTAAAAAATGACTAGACACCAGTCGAGCCAAACCCCCCACTCCCACGAAGCGTTGGGGTTAGATTCTAGAAACAATATATAAAACGTGTTACACGCTGAATCCTAAATTAAAACTAAAGTTATTTACCGCTGCTTCCAACGGCCTTAACAATAGCACCGGTGTAACTATTAATTGGGCAACTCTATCGCCACGCCGGACAGTGTAGGGGGTTTCCCCTACGTTGGCTATGACCACTTTCAGGGGGCCCCGATAGTCGGCGTCTATTGTTATTCTTTAGAAATATTATACTGTTGGGCATTATAAAATAGGTAATAAACATACCTATAGTCCCTTCGGCGACAAACAGCCCTTGGACCGTTAAGCTACTACGGCCAACAATGCGACCGTAGCTGTTCGCCGGTAGCATAACGGCTAACCCGGTCGACAAGATTTTGACACCATGCGGTTCAATCACGGTATCTACTGGACAATACAAGTCCAGTCCGGCCGAGTGGGGAGTGGCACGACGAGGAGTAAGCGCTGCCGGATGAATTTTGACAAACGACAGGGCGGGTAATCGAGGAGCGGTAGAGAAAGACATCTTGGTTGGGATTGTTTTTTAAGTAACAGAAGTTAAACAACTGATAACTTTCACCTTGAAACACGGGGCTTATATAGTAAATTATGGAGGTTAATTCTAATAGTGTCTAGCTTTCAAGATTGTTAAGAAACTATTTTTTTCGATAATAAGGAAAAAGTTAATTAGGTATATATTCATAGAATGAGAAATCTCTCCAAGGTCTAGGTTTATTTTTCTATATGTAAAACTTGTCTAGTCACGATTTAAATAATTAAAATAAGATCGTGTGATATTAAAAATTTATGCGCGAAGGTTAAGAAGGAGTTACCTTGACAGAAGGCCGAGGGGGGCAGGTTTTTTTTATGGGTCTGCAAAGTTTGTTTGAGCCTGTCTGGGCGTGATTTGAATAATATATTTTGAATAATATGTATAAGATTTCCTTATAGGCAAAATTTTTTGATGAAGGTTAAAAGTAATTATTTTGGAAGGAAGTAAAATTATTTTTAACATGATTTAAATATGAATAAACGTATATTAATATTAAACTATAGAGGTGTTTTTATATGCGTATCTACGCTAATATCCTTCATAATCTCCAGTATCAACTCGTCAATAAAAAATGCATTTAAGGTTAAATTAACAAATCGCTTGTTGATACACTTAATAAAAGTAAAATAAGGTGGTTTTATAAAAAAAAACCATATCTGGGCCTGTATTCTAAAAAAATGGCCCTGAGATTTTGGTATAAAAGCTGGAGCATCGGCATTGTATTTTCACAATCTAACTTGCCACCATGAACAAGTATCAAGAATCGCAGTCTCTATCACAATCGCTCCTTAATTCACCGCCGTCGTCGCAAGAAAATTTTCCAGCCCCTTCTACCAGCAGTGGAAAAAGAACCATCACCCAGTTCCTGAAGCCAGAACCCCTCGAAATACTGCTGGACTCGGACGACGAAAGCTTTGTGCAGGACGTCCTGCAGAAAAATATTGTCGGGTCCAGTGGTATTGAGGGCTCCTTTCGCGTTAGAAAGGAAGGGCAGTACTACGAAACTAAAGTCCCCCCACGCCAGGGGGATTACTTTATAGACGCGGCAGTCTATAAATTTTTCGATATTAGAAACTCCCAGCCTGATAAGGTCTGGGAGTGTAACCACAAAAGACTGAAAATAGTTTAAAAAAAAAACAACAAAGAAGGCGTTAAATTCCTTAACGCCTTCAAGAAGCTGGTGGAGACCGTCAAACAGGACGAGGAAGCTAAACAGCAGCCCCCCAGTAAAGTACGTATCTATTTAACAATAAATCTGCAAGCCAAGTCTTTTCTAATTGTTTTTTTCTGATAGAAATTTAAAAAATGAGCGACAGCAGTAGCAGCGACAGCGACTCGGAGGGTAGTGAGAGAGAAGAACACGCGCAGGTAAACCGGTACTACACAATTGAGCGGCAGCTAGACAAAACGAGTCGCAAATGGCACTGTAAACAAATCGATTTGCGTATAGCTTTCAAAAATTTGGATGACATCCCAACGCGAGATTTTTTTCGAATTTTTCGAAAAATTCTCGACGAAGTTATACGGAAATTAGTAACCGAGAATCCCGGGTATAATCGGGTTCGATTTGTTTTAAGCTCCCCCGGATTGACGACCCCCGTTAATATTAAATTTATAAAAATTGATAAATTCACCAGTAAACGAATTATGCGCACCATCTATAGAGTAACGCAATCTAGTCGAGACTTTGTCTTTAATGGTGAAGATTTTCAGTTTGACATAATTTTTTTAAACCTCGATGCGAATATAGGGACTTATTATAAATCCATTAAAAATAGAACTTTGGTTAATTTGGATTATTTTGTTAAACAAAATAACCAGTTTATTTTTATGGAGAACAATGATAATCTCTGTTTTGCTCGAAGTTTAGTTCTGGGTAAAGAGATGGCCGATCGCAATTTTTATCAACAAAATAAGCAAGGTCCTCCCTTTAATCGGAACAATTTTGACAAACTGAGACGCAATAGTGACCTTCAAGGTAACATTGCGAAAATCTTGCACCGAAAAGCCGGCGTCCCCGAAGGTTTCGTTACTCTAGAGGATATTCAAAAATTTCAAAATTATTTAGCTCCCCATTATCGGATCGTAATAGTTGATGCTGCGAATAATTTTACCATATTTTTCAAAGGACCCCAAGCTCCTAAATTTATCTATCTCTTAAAAATTGGCGACCATATCCACCCTGCAAAAACTTGGCACGGCATGATGGGGGGTTGTATCTCTTGCGATTTATGCTTAAAATCGTTTTATAAATACGAATTGTTAAAAGAGCATAAATGCCCCGAGGATACGAAACCCTATATCTGTTTCCGCTGCCAAGGAGAAGCTTTTCATTCGACCAGCGAGGACGTTTTAAAACGCTGTGACAAATGCCACCGCTATTTCTTCCCCGGCCCCTGCTTCGACACTCATGTTCTTAATGGCACCTGCGATAGTCAGAAGCGATGTTTAGAGTGTGGGCGGCTGATGGGGGACAATCACGACTGCAATCCCGAATGCTCTCAGTGTAAAGTAGTTCATCCGCCAGGCGAGCATTTTGTTATGCCTTTGGAAACCAAAATGAAAGCCTCGCGGTTTATTTATTACGACATTGAGACTATTCTTAGAAATAATATCCATGTCCCCATTTTACTAGTTTGCGACGTAGAGACTGAAGCTGGCTTTGAAACCAAAATTTTTTACGGCGCCAATTGCGTCGAGCAATTTTTAAATTATTTATTTAGCGTAGAGCAGGTAGTTTTGACTGGACAAAAACGTAAAACGTACCGACCACGCTTTACTAACACTCAAGTCGTAGCTCATTACGCGAAAGCTTTTGATAACTTCTTAATTCTTAACGCTTTAGTTCATAGACACGTCACCCCTGCCGTTATTTTTGATGGCAGTAAAATTCTTATGATTCATCTCGAGGGACCGCAAATTAGATTTCTCGATAGCTATAACTATATTAGTCAGCCTTTGCGTAATTTCACCAGCATGTTTAGCCTCGGCGATGTGGCGAAAGGATTCTTTCCATTTGATTTTCATACCGAAGAAAATCTTAATTACATTGGTGTCATCCCTGAAGCTTCGTACTTTAACGTAGCTCAAATGAAGGCCAATGATTATCGAGATTTTCAAACTTGGTACGCGTCAATGGAAGGATCTATTTACAACATCAAAGAGGAGCTTATTAAATATTGCATTCAAGATGTCCGAGTCCTGAGACAAGGCGTCGAAGCTTTTAGAAAATTCTACGTTGATCTAACAAAATTAGACCCTTTCTGCTTAAAAAATATCACTTTGGCGGGTGCTCTAACAACTATTTATCTTAACAATTACTATAAACCTTACAGCATGGGTATCGTTCCTTCTAATGGGTATAACGCAAAATTTAATCACAGTCAAATTAGCTTAAAATATCTCGCTTGGGTGGAGAAAACGGAAGATATAAAATTGCGCACTGCTTTAAGCTACGGGGGAGAATATCGCGTGGGTCGCTATTTAGTCGATGGTTATAGCGAAACTCCGCCCAAAATCTACGATTTCCACGGTTGCTACTTTCACGGTTGTCCATGTCAAAAACTAAATGTCTACAATACCCAACTCAAGGCTAGCAACAGATTTCTGTACGAGCGGACTCTAGATAGAGAGCTTTTATTAAAGAGAATATGCCCGGCTACGAGTACACATCGATTTTTGAGTGTCAATTTGTTAAGCTTTTAAAAGAAAACGCCGAAGCTAAGGCTTTCTGCAAAAGTTTAACTTTTCGACCTCAAATATCAGCTCGTAGCGCTCTCTATGGGGGACGAACGGAAAATTTTGTTCTCAACTGCCACGTGCAAGGCGAGGAGAAAATTTTCTACAAGGATATTATTTCTTTGTATCCGAAAGTCTGTCGTGATTTTCCGTACCCTAGCGGCCATCCCATTATCTATAACAGAGATTTTGACAAATCGCCAGGGTGGTATTTTGGTGTTATGAGTTGTCGCCTGCTGGCCCCTCAAGATCTTCACATCCCCTTAATTCCTTTCCGCAGCGGTGGTAAATTAGCCTACGCCCTCTGTCGCACGTGTTTAGAACTG
This sequence comes from Phalangium opilio, assembly GCF_054372755.1. Taxonomy (NCBI): domain Eukaryota; kingdom Metazoa; phylum Arthropoda; class Arachnida; order Opiliones; family Phalangiidae; genus Phalangium; species Phalangium opilio. The sequence continues at coordinate 1,754,511 of NW_028324203.1, forward strand.
CGAGCGGAAATCTGCGATCATACTGTCAATGAGCGGGCTTTCGAATCAGTCTGGCCAACGGTCGAAGTCTATGCCGCTTTGGAACATGGCTATAAACTCCTCGATATATTCGAAGTTTATCACTATCCCAAAAAGGAATACTTCTTCTCGCAGTACATGACTGATTTTATCGCCTTGAAAGTGAAGAATTCCGGATTTCCCGCTCATGCGCAAACGCCTTTGCAAAAAGAAGCGTATATCGCGGATATGAACCGGAATGAAAAGCTTTCTCTAACAGTGGCGGATATTCAATCAAATCCTTCCCTGCGTAATATCGCTAAAATTAATTTAAATTCTTTATGGGGTCGCATGGCTTTAAATACCGGTAAAATTCGCAGCATCTTTATTAACAACTATTACGAATTGATACGATACGCGAGCGATTACACTCTGGAACTAGTCGATTTGCGGCCAATTACGGAGTCAATCGCTCTCTTATCGTATAAGGCCAAAAGCGATTACGTTTCGGATTACAAACTGGGTTCGGCCATCGTGGGCAGTTTTGTCTCGTGCTACGGGCGACTCGAATTGAACAAGATGCTGCTTCAATTAGACCGCGCAGCCTTGTATTGTGACACCGACTCGATAATCTACCGCCATCTACCGGGAAAATTTAACATTCCCACAGGCAATCATATCGGTTGCTGGGCGGACGAACTCGGCGGTGATTATATAACTTCCTTTTGTAGTACCGGTGCCAAAAGTTACTCGTTTCGCACTAGCAAAGGAAAAGAAGTTAAGAAAATTAAAGGGTTGACGTTAAATCGAGAAAATCTGGAAAAACTTGACTTTGAAACCTTCGAAAGTGTGGCGATGAATCCGGAAAAGGAAGTTACAGTCAATGTCCCTTTTAATTTTAAACGGGACAAATACAAGCTGCAGCTAGAGGCCGTTAAAATCACCAAAAGATTTCGCCAAACCTCGAATAAGAGATTGTTGAACGCCGATTTGACAACCAGTCGACCGTACGGTTTTAAAGAGTCAGCATCCGCTTCAACATCTCTTTCGCATGAATTACGAGGCTAGGCGAAGACATACTTTCGAGGGCTTGTGGGAATCTTGCGTTCCCATCGAAGCCCTGGCCAAAGACGGTTTCTATCTTGCAGATGTAGAAACACAGACGACGCGCTGCGCCTTTTGCGGCATTGCCCTGTACCAGTGGCGTTGCACGGACAGTCCATCCAGGGAACATCGTAAGCACAGTCCATCGTGCGCGATGGTTTCCAAAAAGCCGTGCAACAACAAACCACTGCGGCAAGGGTTTCCCGACTTCCCAACCAACGATGGCACGGATGTTTGCGACCATCTGGTTCAGACATGCCCAACCACCACCAACGAAGAGCGGTCGGGAACCGAAAAAGTGCGCGTGCGCATCCATCCGTCGTGTTCGCTACAGTAGTGCGTGTTTACATCTTACCACCCTCCGAGGCGCGCGTCAACTTTAACCTCCTCAACGCCCAACGCTTCCGCCAGCGTTGTCTGGAATTAGAAGAGAAACTTTTTAAAAAAACAATTACTTCATAGGGGAATTTTTTTTGGGTTAAAAGGGCTTCGTTTATATTGTTGAAGTATTTTCTAATTTGTGTTTATTAAGGGTCTTTGGGTTAATTGTATTTTTGATTATATATATATATATATATATATATAAACTGTTAATTAAAATAAAAATGTTTATTAATCAAGATGAATCCAGCCGAGTCAGTCTCACATTTTTTAAAGTTCCAAACACCCGCTCAGTTTCTAATCGTGGGGCCAACGCAAGCGGGAAAAAGCTTTCTTTTAAGTAACTTATTGCAAAATCATCAGCTTATGTTTGACCCACCGCATAAAAAGGTTATTTATTGCTACGCGGCCTGGCAGCCAAACTACGAAAAATTGAAACAATTGATTCCGGGAATTCAATTTATTCAAGGATTGCCAACGGCTGATCCAGACTTTTGGGAAATGAATCGCGATTCCTACTTGATACTAGACGACTTAGCTAGCCAATTATTTAAGCAAGCACATATTGCCGATTTAGTGTGCGTGACGTCGCATCATTTAGGGTATACGGTCATTATTATTACTCAACAACTGTTTCCCAAGGGTAGCCAATCGCGGATAATTTCTCAAAACTCTTCCTATTTTATAATAATGAAAAATCCTCGAGATGTTGCCTCTATTAGATATTTAGCGCAACAAATAAGTCCAGATAACCCGAGACGAATTACGGATGCGTACAGGCTAGCCACTAAAGAACCCTATAGTTATTTGTTAATTGATTTAAAACAAGAAACTCCGGAAAATTTACGATTAAGGTCGCGTGTTCTACCTCACGAATCACCTATGTATGTCTATGTCGATTAAATTTAATTGTCATTTGAATAATGGCCCCACGCGTTAAACATCGATCAGGAAAACGCTCCCGACTCGTCGAAGCCCGTCCCTCGACAAAGTTTGCCAAATTTGTCCCTTATATACAAAGTTTGCGTCAAACTAGCTGTAAACAACGGCGAACCCTCTTAAACAATAGTAGCACGCCCCAATTAAAAAGCATTCAGACAATTTGTAAGAATTTAAAGGGCGGGCGCATTTATTTGAGTAAAGACCGTAAGAAAAAGCTAGCAAAGTACAAGAAAATTATTAGACAACTCGGATCAAGTACCTTGTCGCAGAAAAGCAAAAAAAGCTGTTGTTGCAGCAATCAGGTGGCTTTCTTACGACGTTGCTTGCAGCAATTTTGCCTTCAATTGTCCAAGCCATAGCTGCTAAACTATGAAACAAATGGTGCTTGTGCCCGCTAGCGCAGTAACTTCAACAGCTGCCCAAGAACACTCGGTCTTGGACCGAGAGATTGATGATATTTTAAAATCGCCATTGAATGCTTACGATAAATTATATAAATATTTAGACGCTTTTAAGAAATATTTAAGTATCGAGAAACAAATTCCTTTACCTAAATTTGAGGTCGTAACACAAACAATGTCCAATGTCCCCACGCCGCCATTACCGGTCACCCCTAAAATGCCCCCGCGAAAAAAACAATTGTCATGGCCGAACTATGCCACGTCATCACCGACAACAAGCGCGTCGGGCAGTTCTTTTACTACGCCTAAACGAACCGAGCCTCGGCAAAAGGTTTTTAAAAGCGAAACGGCTGCGGGGACACCAACACGAGAAGATTTTTACCAGCAATATGGGCCGACCTATGTTGGAGATATGGTGAAACGGCAGGCCGAAGTTCTTGCAAATCGTTTGCAAAACACATTTTTTACGCCAAAAAGAGAGCTAGAAGAAGGGGCTGTCGGTTATGCAAATCCGGACGCTTTTCAAGAAGAAATTGTCGATGAACAAGAGAATTTAGCGGAGGCAAACGGGGACAATTTAACGGACTTGGAAAACCTGTTTGAGACGGCCTCCGCTAAACAGAAGAACAAGAAAAAACAGAAAAAGCCTCGGAAAAAGAAAGACGAACTTCAAAATCTCGGTCCAGTAGTGCCATCTAACGAACGAAGAGCTAAACACCATAAATGGAGTGATATTGATTAATAAAATGTAATATTAAGACAAATAAAAAATTGTTTTATTGTGAACAATATCTGTGTACATGTTTTTTTAAATGTAAAGATAAATATAATAAGGCGACATAGTCGTTAAGTTTAAGGTTATCAGCGTAAATAGCGTCTAATATCGTCTGTCTAGCCACGCCCTCGCAACGGAGCGCTAGGTACAGACTACAATGCAGACCGCACAGTTGAAAGAATGGATGCTGAATTTGTTGTTTATTGTAAACAACTCGTTTCCCGTATCGTTTTAAATTAACTTTATAGTATCGCGGCGAATTTCCGTACGTGCAAAACATTTCTACGGTATTGTTATTAACAAAGACTCCTATCCAATGTTCTCCAGCCTCTCCAGCAGCTTCGTTATTGAATATAAAGCAAAATTTGGGCCTTTTAGGACGTTCTGGGAGTTTATCTACTGGGAAGCATCCTAAATAGTAGGGTCGCGTTCTTTTGTCGCAAGTTAAAAGAGCGTTTATTTGCGAAGTGTTCATAATTTAGTCTCGGGTAACGAGACTTTTTGTAGTTCGGCGCCGTAGAAAACACCCAAAATTTGCTCCCCCTTTAAATCCGCTACGCGATAGACGGGTGGTGACCTGGGTATGACGTCAACAACGCGAAATATTTCGTCGGTAAATGTGCCACCCGAGCTAATTTTTCTAAATACCCGACTAGCTATAGAGAGACGCACGTGATCGCCAACTTTAAGCCTCGGTGCGTATCGATTAATGCCGTTTGATTTCCCGTACAGTTTATTCCAAATGATTGACTCGTTATCTATATTAACATGAGCCGGTGCAATTCCAGTAGTTGAATGAACCCGTTCATTATAGGCTTGAGTAATTAAAGGTAAATATTTAACGTAATTTTTATTCCCTGTGGCTGTAATAACCCGGGCAATTTGTTCCTTAATTGTTCTAATAAAGCGTTCCGCTAGACTGGCCTTATGCTGACTTCGGGCAAAATGTATTTGCACATTGTGCCGTTTCAAGAAGGAAGCAAAGTTGCGCGAACTAAATTCCCCACCAAAGTCAGTGTATATTTTTAAAGGCATCCTCTCTCGAAATATTTTTTTAAAAGCTTCGATAACCTCGCCAGATGTTTTGTTTCTAAGAGGTATTGTCCATCCGTAGCGGCTTAAGACGTCAATGACGCACAAAACATAGCGAACATTTTTATTAAAACGTTTCAATTTCGGTAGATCCAACAAATCAGCTTGAAAAACATCGTCCATGCTCGAAGCGTACACCTGGTTGGTTTTGAATCGGAAACGTCGAAATCGGTGTTTCGTGTAGGCCGGTTGTTTCTCGAGAAAGGCGACTAATTTTGCTTTTGGCACGTGCGGTAAGGCCTTTTGTAACCTCGCTAGCGACCCATAGGCGGCCGGATTAGCCACGTCGTAATAAATTTTTCTAATTTTAGCGTCCATGTCTTAACAAGTATAAATAACGACTAAATGGTTTCCCAATAATCAACTTTATTTAATACACACAAAGGTATTTTATAAAAACAATATCAGTTAAACAAATACGCTATATCAGTACATTTATTTTAATAGCCATAAATCAAGGCATTCTTTAAATCGTCAAAACTGTTGACAAAATAAGCGTAAATATCCTCTTGATCCTCGATCCATCCGTGTTCAGTCTCAAATTGATGCAAAATTTTCTCACGATCCAATTGAGGAAGCGCTTCGTGCAAATTACGTTCGACTCGATCGCTGAAATTTGTGTCAAATTCCGAGCAGCTTTGAGAGTGGCATATTTGTTTTCGACACTCGACGTTGGCGCAAGTGGAAGTGACGTCAAACAAAGTGGTAGTGAGCTCGTTTAAAATTAATTCGCGCATGCGACAGACAGCTATCCCTTTAGCTTTGAGATCCTCGTCAATCAGCGGCTTTAAATCAATCAATGTCTGCCATCCTGTTTTGTTCAGGCTGAATCCTTCGCTGGTGCTAAAGTTCAGGAAATAACGACTGCCGCTGCCTCGTTCATAGTATCGAAGATCGATTATACGTTCATCTTTCGAGTTGACGAAGCATTCCAGCTTGAGGCGCTCTTTGACGGGCAACCAAATATGATAGCGAGGTATTTTTCCGTCAAAAAAGGACGTGAGTTCATTTTGAAACCGAAACAAAGCGTACCAGGCGTTAGGTTTTAATATAGTTTTTGTACGCGTATCCGATCTTTGAATTAATATTTTAGGTTCAATTGACTCAATGACGCAAATGTCGAGCTTTGGCGTGACGGTGTGTACTGGGTGCATATTGGCTCGCGACTGATATTGTATTTATAAAGTTTTAGTCTTTTATACGTTGGGGTGATTATAAATAATTTCTCTGTTTTTAGATATTATTAATTGGTTGTTTGGAAATTCGGCCATGACAATACACGTGACGTTTTCGGTTAGCGGAGAGCTAAATCTTAACGATAACCGCAAGTTACCAGTCTGGGGCATGGAATTTAAACCTAACGAAGCGAGGTGTTCTCTACTCAAATCAAAAACAACGACAAAAAAGCCCTTCTTATATAAATCGTAAGAAATTATATTTCCCCGGTCAAGACCTAATATCTCGAGCCCCTCGAATAAAGAATTGTAACATCTAACGTATTGATCGTCGTCAAAATTAGGCGTAAAGGGAATATCAGGATAATTTTGAGAATTTAAAGAGAATTGCATGAAATCGAGTTTGAAATGTTGGAGATCCAGGGGGTTGGAAGTTGCTTCCCCTACAAATTTTTTATTAGTAACGAAAGCCACGACAGTTCGCGAGGGTAATTGCCCCGTAAACAGGCTGTCCCTAATAAAATCTTGCGTTCCGGTGGTTATTAAGAAATTTTTCATAACAATAGAGTTTACTTCGTAGCGAGCGTTTATTCCCGAGTTTAACATCTGAGCGTGAGCTAGCTGCAGCTCTGGATTAACCTCAATTTCGCGCGTAAACAAGGTGCATTCCGTTAAATCAATCTTATACTTTTTGCCCGTTTCATTGTGAATAATAGCGAAATCCGTGGAGCTTCGATGAAGTCTAATTCGCACCTCGATATTATCTAGTAAGAATTTGGGCGTTTTGAACATATCCAGAAATAATTCGCCAATTACATCGCACGTCTTTGATTTTGCCACGCGTTTAGCGCGACGACCAATACCATTATCTTCTTTGTTAATATTGGCGTCTTCTAAAGCCGTCGCCGGATCGATAATGGTATCCAAATAATATAACATAGAAGTTAACCAGGAATTGGCCGCCGTTTGTCCATAATTTAAAAGTATTTTAAAATAGGCCATATATGGGTACATATTATTAGGTTGCTGGATGGCAACGCCATTAAGAAATAATTCTACTTGACAAAATAGCGAGGCAATTATTAAATTTGTTACCGAGACTTTCTTTTCCGCATCTGGAACGGCCGTGCCGTCCTCGTGCAAAACGCGAAATTTTATTCTCAAAAGAGTTTTAGTCAAATCATGATAATTGTTTGAGGGAGGAATGATAAATTCTACATATTTAGCATTAGTGAGTGGGGCAATTGGATAATGAGCAGTCGTTTTAGTCCCCACAATATTATTATTCACCACTGGCTTTTCAAATACTTCAAAATCGGATAGAACACTTTCGTAGGTCGACATGTTTAGTCTAGAAAATCGCGTTTAGTGCGTCGCTTAACACGTTTGCTCCGGCTTGTTTTAGCAGTCCTCTTTCGTTTTCGGCCCGTCCCGCTCTGAGTGTTGACGAACCGGTCCACGCCTTTATGTAGTTGGGAATTTATAGATTGTTTGACATTTCTTTTAATAGATTCACGTGGTGATATGGTGGGGTTTTGAGCATCGCTAATAACTCGGCCTGTCAAACCAACAGCTTCGGACGCTAGCGTACTAAGGGCTGGCCTAATAAAGGGTGTAATTTTGCGCAATAAAGAATTAAAGATGCCGCCAACACTAAAACGACCGCCCGATTGGAAAACGTTTGCGTGTAAAGCCGGAAGGGACGATCCTCTTTGGAAATACAGAGTATATCTATTAGGCACCATTGCTCCTGTTCTATTGACGTCGACGCCTAAAAAACAGTTTAATATATACTTTGCCCAAATTAAACGGGATATTTTCCCCGTAATCGGATTTCAATTCAATTTCAATTTCTTGTATATCGCTGGTTGAAATTGGATAAAAGTCGATATTATTAAATATTTCCTGGTTCTCTTCGTCTAGCAGCGAAAAAGCCGGCATTTTTATAAAACGTAGCAGAGGGGCTTGATCACCACCCACTACATGTTGACGGATAATATTGGTATAAACAAACAGGGCATCGACGCCTCTCATGATATCAGCGGGGTACTCCGAAGTCTCGTTATTAAGATACCGATCTAATTGATTGGCACTAAAGCCTAACAGCCTCCCGAGCCCTCTTCCGGGTGTTGTTTTGGGAAACAAAATTGAGACCGTATCGTTTAATTTTGAAACCGTCACGGTTCCGTCTACATTCTGCGTAAATTTTAGACTTTTTCTATGCGTCGGCGACATGGCTTCGCTCATAGCACTTAAAACATCGCTAATATGATAGTATACCCCGGAAGGAATCTCGCACGCGTAATTGTCAACTCGTTTGCCTTGAGACCCGGGTACATACGGTTGGTCAGCATAGTCGGGATCTTCTGGAAATCTATCCACATCGTATTCGCTAGTCCAAAAATTATTATTAGCTGTCAATGTCATTGATCTTAATCGGGGATTTACCAAAGCTACTCCCGAGTGACTATGTTGAAAAAATTCTCCCTCTTCGGGAATGTTAAATAACTTGGCCATTGGTCCAGCTACCGATACGCGAACACCTGGCTCTATTTCGAGACGAACATAGTATCTATTTTCCGTTTCCGTTTTGAGAATGTACATTTTAAAATACTGGCGAGGCATATATTTTTGAACACCCAATAACTGATTTATAATTTTTAAATGTAAAGAGAAGGGAATTACGGCCCCGGTCGCCGTCAAATCGCAGGTATATTCGCCCGCGGGTATTTTGATTTTTGTGAAACTAGTCTTAGTAAATAGATACATTAGCGAGTCATGAACGCGATAATTGACAAATGTGTCATTAGTTGTTTTGAAATGCGTAAAATTACGCTCTAAAGGTTTAGTGGATAGAAACGTCCCACCAACGTATTCAGCTTCTAAATTTAATATATCACGCAATTCTTTTGGGAAGAGCATTTCAATTTTTGCCGGACAATGGACTCTAAAATAATGCTCCGCTCCTTGTTTAATAACGCTAAATTCGGCCTGTTGCAATCTTAGAGGGTCAAAATTGCGCGTAGTTATTTGGAGGTTTTCGGCAATATCTTCATAAATCTTGTAATCATCTGTCGATCTAAACTCGCCTGACATTTTAAAAAAGAAATAAAGCCACGGTTCTTCCCAAGGGGTATAGCGCTTTATGGTTCTATTGACTCGATATTCTAGATACGCATTGTTTTCGTTTATGGTATATTCTTGTACCGTCATCCTCAAAGGACCAGATTGATTGCGTCCTGTGTAGTATTTATTGGGGTCAAGATCGAGCAATTTAGCTAGTTGGGGAGAAAATTTAATTTCCACCCATTCCGGTGTTTTAAAATTATACATGATAGCATCACCCCGATTATCTATAGTGTGATATGTTACTTCAATTTTTTTAAATACTAATTTTTCTAAAGTACGCGTTACGGCTCGATAAAGCCCTTCGGCGTTTTTCTCTGGCGTTTTACTGGCTCTAAAAGTTTGCGGTAAGAACAATATCTTATAGTTATCATAATCTTCGGGGTTAATTTGCTTAGGCTTTTCAGAGATAATTGGCTCGGGTGTTTTCTTTGGCGGATCAACCGGCTGCGGAAACAAGGGTTTTTCATCAACCGGTGGTGGGGAGGGGGTCGGTAATACGGGTAGCTCAAAAGTAGAGGATGTTGTAGAGTCTGGAGATTTTGAGAGATCAGGCTTGGATAGGTCGGGTCTCGATAGGTCGGGTTTCGATAGGTCGGGGTTCGGTAAGTCAGGTTTTGAGGGGTCTGGAAATATATATATTTCCTCAACCTCCGTTGGCGAGGGGGTCGGCGTCAGTGGTTCGAAGGTAGAGGGTTTCGGGGCCTCTTGTTTTGATAGATCAGGCTTATATGGGTCCGGAGCTGGAATTTTGGGGGGGTCCGGAAGTTTCAGGGGATCTGGCTCCGGCTTTGACTTTGGTAATTCAGCCTTTGGTTTTGGTAGTTCGGACTTCGTTGGCTCCGGCTTTGACTTTGGTAATTCAGCCTTTGGTTTTGGTAGTTCGGACTTCGTTGGCTCCGGCTTTGACTTTGGTAATTCAGCCTTTGGCGGCTCTGTAGTCAGAATCTTTAAGGGATCTGAAGTAGACGGGGTTGGCCTAGTTGTTGTTGTTGTAGTAGATGTTGGTTTAGTTGTTGTGGTAGATGCTGAATTAATCGTTGTAGTAGCGGCTGAATTAGTTGAGCTCGGAGGTATTAGTTTATCCGAACTTGGAGGTATCGGTTTATTTGAACTTGGAGGTATCGGTTTATTTGAACTTGGAGGTATCGGTTTATTTGAACTTGGAGGTATCGGTTTAGTCGAATTTGGAGGTAACTGTTTACCTGAAGCTGGCGTTTTAGAGGGGTCAGGCCCTGAATATGTTGGATAATAAGGCTTTGGAGAGGTTTGTTTTGGAATAGTTATTTTGGGTGGTGGTGGTGGGGGAGGGGTTATTTTGGATGGCTGTGGTTGTACAAATACTACGGGTTCAGTCGTAGCAATAGGTATCGGAAGAAAAGGCGTAGTTCGCGGTAAAATAGGTATAGATGGCGGTACAGGCCTATATTCCGGTTGAGGTTTTTTTCTTATTGGCGGAACTTCGTGGCTTGTTTTACGTTTAATGCCTGCCTTAGGAATGTACTTGTAATCAAATTTTTTTTTAAAACTATCTCCAACATTATCAATTTCGATTTCCACGTAATTGTTAGTGTAATTTAAACCTATATTTTTAGCATGCTTTGATACAGGATATTTGGATATATAGGGAACATCTTCGTAATTATTCTCCTTAAATTCATATAGCGTGGCCAAGGGGGAATCAGCTGGTATTTTGAACCGTATGTTTTCCTCTCCTAAAACTTGCAGGTAAACGGGAAAGTTTGTATCTAACTGTTTTCCTAGGGCCCCGTCTTTATATTTATTCACTAATTTAAAAGATAATTTGTCTTTTAAATACGGATGACTGTTTACATCATCATTTAACAGCTCGACAAAATTTTGGGGCAGTTCGTACTCTTTGGTCTTGGTATAACGATTGACAGGTATCTCTATTTTTTGATATTCAACAGGCTCTCTAACAGCTGCATAGTTGTCACGGTTTGGGTCACTTACGACCTGAATTTCAAACTTGTTAAACTCTTCGCTTATATTCACCCAATGATTTGGAAATATGATTTCTGCCAACCCAACTTCATAATCACTAGTCAAGTTCAAAGGTTGATGCAAATAATTTTTAAAACTTGATTGGGTATTGTTTGGATATATATCGAGACACGTATTAGACGCTAGAGTTAAAAAGAAGTCGTCATTCATGACTAACGCCTGTTTATCAACTAACCCCAACTTCTTAAACAAACCTTATTTTATACATAAAAAGATCGTCCATAGCTCGGTAGACTGGCCGGGATTTGAACTCGCCACCTTTGGGGTATCACATTAGTAAACCCAGCCTTTATCCACTGAGCTATGGACGATCTTAAACAACAGGCCGTTTATCTTCATCAAAAACTTTAAAAATTCTTAAACTTTTAAAGTCGTTACCCTTGAAAAATCTACGTAAATAGTTAATTAAACCCTAACCGCTTCCAATAAAATATTTTCCTCAAAACAAGGAAAGTTTTAAGTCGTTATCCTTGAAACATCTACGTGCATAGTTAATTAAACCCTAACCGCTTCCAATAAAATATTTTCCTCAAAACAAGGAAAGTTTTAAGTCGTCATCCTTGAAACATCTACGTGATATTCTAGTATATAAGAGTCGTGTTTTAAAGAGAGAGTTACCTGGCTACGCTCTCCTGTTTAACAGTGTTCAGTACCATCTCTACTAAGATGACTTTACCCGCCGATCGTGAATTCACACAGCTTTTACTCTGTGAAAAGAGACCAAATTCGATTTTTCCATCCGTCTCTTTTCAGGAATAGCCTGAAAAGAGACCAAATTCGATTCATGTGCCTCGATTTCCGCAACTTTTTTGTAATCTTTACTGGTTACATTTGGCTGCACAAAAAGTTGCGGAAATTTGTGTAAAGTCGCATTTTTGCGGCCCACCACTCAACGTTGGTCATGGTTCCCATATGTTGAGGAAGTTCCCCTATGTTGAGGAGGTTCATGAATCGACCTTCATTGCAGTAGTCAGTTGTATGGACGCAAATTACGCTGCAATGAAGGAGAAGTTCCGGCGCCAACAACCAGACCTGGACGAGAAGACCAGGCCCCACAGTGGCTCGAATGCAACTTCCTTTGGGAGGTAAAGGGTCAACGAAGAATTTTATGGGACATGGCCCGTAAAAGCTCACAAGTCACACCCCACCACATAAGGTTCTACGTGCCCTGCACCAGTTGGAACACGTTCTCTTCAGTGGGTCTCTAATTGGAATCACGACTTCGATGTCCTTCTCAAACTTAACAATTTCACGACATCAACGAAGTGGCGAAAAACAACCAAGCCTCGGCCCATGATCCTCGACAACGTCTTTCTGCAACAATCCTCGATTACCCTGCCTGTCTTTCATCAAAATTCATCCGGTATTGCGGCGTGAAAAGAGACCAAATTCGATTGTTCTGACCACACAGCGTGTAAAGCCTACATTTTGAGATCAAGAAGTGCCAAAAACAACCTGTTTTGGATCTAGAAACCTTGTTGTTGTCCGGTAGAAGCGGCGGTAAATAACCTTAGTTTTAATTTAGGATTCAGCGTGTAACGCGTTTTTTTATGGGGATGCCGAACAAAGCATTCCCAACTCAAAGAAAAGAAGTATTGACCTTTTTGATGACAAACAATGGCAATATCTTTGTTTATATTTATATTCTTGTTATTCTCTATTTTATTGTATATATTATTTGGTATTTGTTATTAAAAAATCTTTATTTGTATATTTGTCTTTGTTTCTCAGCCATGGGCTTATGGCGGGAAATTCAAACAGGGATCTGGCAAAATAACACAAGTCTGGGTTGGTTTAGACTTGTTCGGGGGCATAGCATGGTGGAAGGCAGGAATACCCATAGCACGGTGGAAGGTAGGGAATATCAGGTAAGATTTCTCCATAAAATAACACAATCTAGGGTTGGCAGTTCATCAATCTAGGGTTGAAAAATAACACGCCCGAGCTCGGGCCAGTCCGGACTTGTCTGGGAAGTTGGGTTTCAACACAATCTAGGGTTGGCCCTTTGGTTGGAGTTGGGTAGTGGCGGCCATCTTGGGGTGGCGGCCATCTTGGATCCATGCGTATCTGTATAGTCCCTACTACTGATCTCGTGTGTGTAAAAACATTTTTCATTGCACATTAAACCACACTTTAAATTCAATTCAATTTTATAATTCGGGTCTGTTTATCCGTCGTTTAACTAACCTTGCGTTGCCTTAATTTTTTTGAATTCCACCACGGAATCATCTTTTTTCGCTTGAAAAGCAAAACAAGATTGTCGAGACCCATATCAAAGCCACATCATATCAACGCTCCAGCTCTTAGTAGGGACACTCTTATCACGAGTTCAAAAGATATGTTGGCCATAAGTTTGTGTGCTGGTTACAAACTGGAGCTTGTCACGAAGTGAGTGAGTGAGGTAGGTTATAGGTTCGAAGGGTAAAGCGACATACGCCTGGTGGGTGAGGTGCTGCTGTCAAAGGGGGCTAAGGAATGCGGACGAAATAGGAACTAGATGGAAGTCCAGCAAAATAAACCACCACGAGTGTAGATATTCAATTGACTCGCTTCCGTCGTTCTCCTTCTCGAACTAGCTCTCAGTAATACTTCTAACATTACGAAATATAGGTAGTGTCATACTTATAGAACATATCTTATAAACTTATGGGCGTATAAATAGAATATCCTTACCCCCCTCCTTCCCCAGACCACACTTTGCCACGTTTTTTCAGACCATCACTCTCCTAAAAAGCACGTCACGCAACAACGCAATATTTGTCTTTACGTCACTAAGATATCATTTCTTAAATTTTCGACATTTCAAGCGATGCTAGATTATAAATTTGGTTCATTTAATGTACGGGTCTTTCCGACGGTGGACTTTAGAAATTGTGTTTTTTCATCAATAACGAAAAGAGCCGACCTTCTAACTGACTTCGTTTTACAGACATTTTATACAGACAGAGGCGATACTCTGGCACGATGACAGCCCCGCAAACTCCATAGCGGGTCAAACTAATACCACCCAGATCTTATACGTACATCATTCGATATCGCGAAAAACCAAACCAAACAAGCGATCTTTTGATGATACCAACCTTTTCTTTTAGAAGAACGTACAAAATTGAGGAAGTATATGGAACGAATTCATTGGCACTTTTCATTTCAATATTAGCAGTTCTAGGCTCTACGGGTTTTTCACAATGACAAGTTTGGGCAATGCCGGTTGATCACGGTCAATCATTTCAATTTGTTGCAAGCAAATTTTACTGACGCACTGTCAACAACATAACAACAAAAAGTGCGACACTCAATGGGCTATCACACAATCCGTAAACATTAGTCCGTAGCCATATGGGCGGAGTATAAAAGGATCCGCCACCGGATGGCGTCTCTCTAAGAGAGATACTCCGCAACAAGACACCCACCCAAACCGTAATAGTTCGTAATATATTTTCACCATAAGTTTGTCACTGGTTAAAAGATGGAGCTTGACACGAAGTGCTGAGTAAGGTAGATCTCGTAAAGTGACGCCTGGTGAGTGGGGGCCGTGGGGCGCGGCTGTCAAAGACTTAGGAATTCGCGTTCAAAATAGAAAGTCCCGCAAAATTAACCACCGAGTGTAGTTAAGCAATTCTCTCTTTCTTTATTCTCATTTGAAAGTCTCTCAGTAGCATTACTAAGTATTGGAAGTCTCATACTTTTGGAACATACCTTATAAACTTACGTTTTCATCTACAGTAAAACTTGTAACATTATCTCTATCGGATGGAAGATAAGCTCGATTGAGTTCGCACCTCTACATATCACATTGCGCGTCTCTTTCAGCAAAGGTGATTGGTGTCATTACCATGTAACAATTGAAATTTTCTCGTTTTAAGAAAATCATTGAGTTTGATCCATTGGAATTTCTCGCAACATTTTCCTCGCAACATTTTCCAACATTTTCTATTGCAGGATCTCCAGGTCCATTTCAAAATCGTTTTGGCAACTACCTTCTTTTACCGGCAAAAACTTTGAACACAAAGAGTATTCTCTGGTTTGCGAGAAGTGACCACATTTATCCGGGTTTTCTTCACTTTGGGACGTAAGACGTTTATTATTTAAGTTAATTAGGGTTCACTTAGTATAATTTACCCGTCTTTCGCCAAGGTCATTTTCTTGTCCAAGCTGTGCAGCACGTTGTCAATAATTTTCATACCCGTTACTAGCTCGTGAGCGGCCAAAATATGGCAAGCTTCGCTACAGTTACTCGTCATTTTTTTGAAGGTGGGACCCATAATAAATACGAAGAAAAGACAAAAGACGGTGAAAAATGGCGGAGTTGATTGATCAAGGTGTGCTAAATTTCCATTGTTATAACTTTGTATTAAACAATTCAAATAAAGCGAGTCCAAATAAACTTATTTTCGATCTAAATATAAACATTTGCAATTTAGAAAATCTAATTTAGTTGGTAACGTTTAAGTAGGCTTAAACTATAGAAAAGCAATTTTGTAGAAGTTTCTACAGTAAAAGGCGTAATCTTACAACTAAATTGAGACATTTATAAATTTGTTTTCAAGCCTAAGAGTGAATAGGAACGTCACGGAGAGGTAAAACACAGGACGTGTGTCTTTCATTCGGTCACCGCGCTCTAGAGACGAGTCCAGTCGACTTTCTTTTCGACCCGACCCGGCCCGAAATTATAAACATAAGCCGACCCAACCCAACTAAATTTGTAAATGAGCACAACCCGACCGTATTAAATTGGAAAATGAGCCCGGCCCGACCCGATCCTATTAAATTTGTAAACAAGCACGACCCGACCGTATTAAATTTGTAAATGAGCTTGGTCCGACCCGATCCTATTAAATTTGAAAATGAGCCCGGCCCGACCCGACCCTATTAAATTTGTAAATGAGCAGGGTTCGTACGGAACCTGGATAAACTGGAAAACCTGAATAAGTCAGCGATTTGGAAAATAGGGGAAAAAGTCAGGGATTTAAAACATTTTCCTAAAAAGTCAGGGATTTCGTTTGGTATATCAAACCATGATTGATTCGAGTAATGCTAAATATGAGCCAGGTGTGAAAAGTGGGCTCTGGTAAACACCTTAAAATGGTCAGGGATATTGCGAAAATTTGGTCAAGGATATCCTGGAAAATTACGGCAATTTGCAAGCCCATAGATTTGCGAAAAGGGGCGCGGAGGCCAAGCTCTTGGGGCCGGCGCCGGCCGTCCCCATCCCCTATGGGTATGTCAATCGGAGTCTGCATGACAGGCTGACTGTCATACAAAACCAGCTCTGGCATAACATGGAGGGCCAGAGACAGACAAAACAGTTAGTCAAGGGTCCCTGCAGGACTCGCGCCAGAGACCTGATTTCGCTCAGCAGATGGTATATTAGGCTGGCCACCGGTCTTCTGACCGGACACTGTAGGCTTAATAGGCACCTCCATCTGCAGGTCGTGTCAGGAGAAGGAAGAAACATCCGCTCACGTACTTTGCGAGTGCGACTGCTTCGCCTCGCCTAGACTAGAACATTTTGATTCACACACTGTGGAGCCCTCGCGGGTCTCCTCTATTACGGTGGAGCGAATTCTTCGCTACGCTGCGGCTATGGGCCTATTCAAGGCCTGAATATGAGGTTGCTCAATATGCCTTTGGCATCGGTGCTAGGGCGTGGATCCCCCTCAATAATGAAATGAAATGAAATGAAATAGATTTTTAATGTCTATATAAAAAACTATACAAGTAGTTCACGAGAATATAGACAGACATCATAGGATAGCAATACAATAATTACAGAAAATACACTTTTTACATATATACATGGGATTGAGATTAACTTTGTACTAGCGTATATTTTTAATCGGTACGGAAAATATATCTATTGTCTGGGAATATTTATTATACGTATTCTGAATTCGAGTAATTGGATTAAGAACTTTCATAGGTACATAAAAAGTCACGGTATGACGGAGAGAATTCGGAATTAAAAAGTTAAGTTTTGCGAGTAAGTCGCTTAATTTAATCTTATTATTAATTAATTTTGAAAGAAATTTAATATCAATAATTTCAAGTAAGTGGGCTAGAGATGGAAGGCCAAGCCTTATTAGTAACAATTGATAATCGTAAGCGAGATTTCGCAAGAAGAACGTATGGGTGTATAATATAAATTTCCGTTGAACCGATTCTACTCTTTGTCGTAAATAGGAACTACAGCCACTCCATGCCAATGAACCGCAAACAAGTCGAGAACGTACTAGACTGAGGTAGAGCAGTTTAAAATGTTTTAACGATCTTAGAGACCGACATAGTTTTAAGGAAACGCCTAAAGTTCGGCGACAGCGATTAACTGTAATCGCCACTTGCTCGCGAAAAAGCAAGGCACGATCAAAAATAACGCCAAGATCATTCACCTGTAATTTCTGAGGGATAGTAGTATTTGCAATGGTGTATGTATTACAGATTTCTCTGCCCACTCTCCTCGTGAAGGTTACCTGAGTCGATTTGGTAGGGTTAATTGGCAGGTTATTGGCGTCACACCATAAAGCAATAGCGTGCAAATCACTTTGGAGTTTAGTGCAATCTTCGCGAGAGTTAATAGTTTTACAGATTTTATGGTCATCCGCGAACGCGATTAGCATGGAGGATTTAACTGAATATTGTAGGTCATATATATATATATTGAACAATAAAGGGCCCAAGGATGAACCCTGTGGCACACCGCAAGTTATAGGGTAAGTAAAAGAGCTTAAGACACCATTACATTTAATTATGTTAGTTCGCTCACTCAAGTATGAGCGAAACCACCCAATAAGTTCACTGCCTACTCCCAAGATTCGCATCTTATCCAATAGATATGGATGCGAAACACGGTCGAAAGCTTTAGCCAGGTCGAGATAGATGACGTCGACCTGGCCACGATTTTCCACCAATGGGGCCACGTAATTCATGAACACAGCATGATTCGTGTCCACACTCCTACCCGGTACAAAGCCATGTTGACTTTCAAAGGGAAAAGCACTGAACCACACTTGCAGTTTAGCATGTACGAGCATGTAAAATAATTTAGCAAGGGTGCATAAGAGAGAAATTGGACGATAATTTTTAACGTCGCATGTAGAGCCCGATTTATAAATGGGGGAAACCACCGCTTGTTTCCAAATAGTGGGAAAGATCTTTGTACTTAACGATAAATTATAAATATGAGAAAGTGCTGGCAGTAATATGTCGCCGCAAACCTTTATAATAAAAGCCGGTATCCTATCTGTACCTGTAGACAACTTATTGGGCAGTTTTAAGATTGCTTTGTAGATGTCATTTTGTGTGAAAATAATTGAGGACAACGGGCGATGTTCGGTATTGGACGAGTCATAAATGTAACGATCATGGGAAGGCGTGTTATCAATTGAAATACGTGAGAAATGATCACCGAAATGAGCGGCAAGTATGTCTGTGTCAGTAATCATTTCATTATTAATCTTGAGGGAGATATGATGCGTCTTATTCTTAATGTTCCCATTGACGAAACTCCAAAATTTCTTAGGGTGGGCCAATGCCTCCTCACAAACACGTTTACTCTCAATATTTCTGTCACGCTTTGCAAATCGTCTAACTAAAGCCCTTTGTTTTTTATAATTTATAAAATCAGGTAGGAAAGCAGAACGCTTATATTTTCCAAAGTAGTACTTCTTTCTACGTATAGCAGAACGCAATTCAGAGGAATACCACTTAGGAAACGCAGACGAACTATTACCAATCTGCATAGGTATGGCAGCATCCATAGCGCACTTTAAATAACGTGTTAATATGGTAGCGCAAAAATTAACATCCCGGGAATTTAAAATGGTCAGCCAATTGGAATCGCGCAAAGTGGTGTAGAGTTGTTAATAGTTCCCTTTCGTGAACTTATAAAATTTTTCCTGCGTGTTAGGCTGAGGACATGACGGAATCGCATACTCTACCAGAAAGGGAGGATGATAGGCATCCGGGGCAACAAAAGGATCACACAATGATGAAATATCTAAGTTATTAACATTGGCTAGGCATAATAATAATAATAATAATAATGGAATGGAATGGAAGTTTAATGTGCATAAAAATAACTCATGTGAGTTAACGAGAATATACACATACATAGTTAATAACAAAATGTACAAATGAATAAAAATTATACAAAATCAAATAGAATATACAAAATTAAATAGAATTATACGAATTAATAATTAATACAAAATATAGAAGAGTCACGTAATGACATAAATGTAAGGAAAAACTGATTAAAGTAGCACTGTTAAGTACAAAATTTAGGAATTTTTTTTTTTTGTTCCTAGCTTAAAAAACTAGTAATCATCTAGAATATACTGTCGGGTAAGTTTTTGTACATTAATTAAACTATCTGAAAAAAGATCAAAAATA
This sequence comes from Phalangium opilio, assembly GCF_054372755.1. Lineage (NCBI taxonomy): Eukaryota > Metazoa > Arthropoda > Arachnida > Opiliones > Phalangiidae > Phalangium > Phalangium opilio. Next base: position 1,773,917 of record NW_028324203.1, read on the forward strand.
TTAGCAAACGAATTGCAAGTTGATTGCATTCTAATTACAGGATCAATTGACAGTTTATGATTGTAAAAAGTGCACTGTTTACGAAAATGTATGGGGACCGAAAAATTAAGACCATTTACTAGAGTAGAAAGTGGGATGATATTGTGAACTAATTTGTGAATAAAAGTTATATGATTTAGTCTTATACAGTCGTTAATTTTAAGGAGATCAAGGATAGTTAACAACAGTTCATAATTATATTGAGCCTTGGGTAAAAAGTGTGTATGGCTAAATTCTATAAATTTTCGCTGTACTCCTTCTATTTTGTTCAAGAGGTATTGGCTGCAGCCACCCCATGCAACCCAACCAAACAACAATCGAGATCGAACCAAACTTAGATACAATATGCGAAAATGACGAAGCGACTTTAACTGTCTACTAATTTTAAGGGAAATCGCCAAGGAACGACGGCAAAGGCTAACTGTCCTAGTGACATGACTGGAAAAATGCAATTGAGTGTCAAATATTGTACCCAAATCTTTGGTCTCATTTTTTGTGTGTATGGGTTTTGAATCAATAATGTATGAGGTCATCAACTTTCGACTTACACGCCTAGTATAGCTTACATGTATCGATTTTGTGGGGTTAATCGGAATATTATTATTAAGACACCAAGTGGAGACTGTGTTTATGTCCTCTTGCAAAAGCAAGTGATCAAGGTCAGAATTAATACTCCTGAATAATTTGTTATCGTCTGCAAATTGCAGTAATTGAGAATGTTTTATTTTAAACTGAAGGTCATAAATATAGATATTGAAAAGCAATGGCCCTAAAGAAGAACCTTGCGGAACTCCACAACAAAGATTGTACTCCACCGTGGTGAGCGAACCATTGCATTTGAGGACATAAATACGCTCCTTCAAATAATCAGAAATCCATTTAAGCAATACGCCATCAACTCCCATAGCGCAAAGCTTGTCTCTCAAAAGATTATGAGAGACACGGTCAAACGCTTTTGCTAAGTCCAAGTAGATGACGTCTACTTGCCCACGACTCTCCACAACTGGCGCTACAGAGTTCATAAAAACAGCATGGTTGGTGTCAACTGATTTACCAGGGGAGAAACCGTGTTGACAATCATTAGGGAATAAGTTGAACCAAGTTTGTAAATGCTTGTGCATGACCATATCAAAAACTTTAGCGAATACACAAAGTAACGAAATGGGTCTATAATTCCTTGGATCACATGAGACTCCCGATTTAAATACCGGAGAGACAACGGCTTTTTTCCATAGGGTAGGGAAGGTGCAAGTAGTAATGGATAAGTTATAAATATGTTCTAACAATGGTAAAAGAATGGCCTCGCAGCCCTTTAAAATAAAGGCTGGGATGCTATCAACTCCTGTCGAGAACTTGTTAGGAAGCCGAACAATAGCCTTATGGATGTCTGAGGGCGAAATAACCTGAGAGAGATAGGGTGTAGTGACACTCATAGGAGAGTCAAAAAGAAAGCCTTCAGCAGGGTTGGTATTGTCAACAGAAACACGAGAAAAATGATCAGCAAAGCTGCCAGCCAGACGCTCAGGATCAGAAACCATAACGTTATCAAGTTTTAAAGTTATAGCTCTGGAATCAGTTCGAAGGTTACCCTTGACCAAGTTCCAAAACTTTGTGGGGTGCGTAGAAGCATCTTGGCAAACACTGGCAACATGAGTAGTCTTATCGCGCACAATTAACCGTTTAACAACCGCTCGAAGGCGTTTAAATTCAATGAGATCGGCTAAAGCTCCGGTACGCTTCTTTTTCCGAAAGAAATACTTTTTTTGTTTAATAGCAGCGCGAAGGGCCTGAGAATACCACAAGGGAAATCCGGGAGAACCACGACGACCCTTACGCGGAATAGCCAAGTCCATCGCAGCCCTAACGTGATCCGTAAGAATAGCCACGCAATGATTAACATCACGCGATTCGAGGAGTATAGCCCAATCAACATCCCTAAGTGTGGAGTAAAGGAGGTCATAATCTCCTTTTTGGTAAACATAAGTAGAGTCAGGTGGTGGAGGTGGTGCGCAAGTTTCGTCCGGTAAGGTAAGCAAAAATGGGGGATGATATGCATCGATGGAAACTAGAGGATCCTCTAGGCCATTAATACACAAATTATTAAGATTTGTTAGACATAAATCCAATAGATTACCAGTATTATGGGGAGCAATAATCTGCTTGAGATTAAAATTAAAACAGAGTTCAAATATAGGGGTAGCCTTGGAACGAGTGGGAGCACTACAGCCTCGTGTGCTGTAGTTCTTCCAGTCGACCCCAGGAAGATTAAAATCACCCAGGAGAATAATGTCAGCAGCAGCGCCATCCAAACCCCGTATTAAGCTATCAGAATATAGCCCATAATCGACGTCCGTGAGGGTAGGGCGAAAGTAAGTAGTGCCCAGGACTAAAGATTGAGAGGACGAACAGCGAATTTCAATAAAAACACTCTCCGAAGTACCCTCAAGGTCGCGACGCCTACAGCAGTGGATGGACTTCCGCACGGCAATTAAGGAGCCACCACCGCGGACACCATCAAATTGGGGATCTAAGCGATCAGCACGAAAAACATTGTATGAATCGGGAAAATAATCAAGTGTAAAATGAGAGTCATTAAACCAAGTTTCAGTTAAACAGATAATATCATAGTCTAATGTAGCAGTGTTTCTAAAAAATTCAATAGCTTTAGTCCGTAAACCACGAACATTCTGGTAAGCTAGTAGTAGTTCTTTCATTGTGAGGGAATGACGGGTGGAACACCAAGTTCACTACTATGCTTGTGAATGTCACGGGGAACACCATTAAATTCAGTTATGATACAGTTAACTGGCCAATTAGATGGATCAGCTAACGCATCAAAATCACTGTCATTGTCACAAGACACATAGAAAGAAGAATGGTCAGCGGTGGGGTTCTTAGTTTTAAGGCGAATGCAGATTGGTGAAATAATGCCAACGTCATCAGTAAGTATTTCTTGCAAGTCCTTGGAGAGTAGGGTAGGTTCCAATCGACTCACGAAAATCGCCTTGCGTATAGTACCCTTGGGACCCGACTTCCGAGTTACGACTTTCAACTTAGAGTTGACGGCGGACCCCATTTTAGCCGGTTTTGCAACCCTGTGCTGAATGGTAGGAGTAGCCGACGCGTTTGCGGGGCCAAGTCGTGGTAAGAACTGGTTAGCGTGAGTAAGTGCAGAAATGTGATTTGCAACTGTGTGAGAGAAAAGCGGGGAACTATGGGAATCTGGTCGATTTGCAGTCGTGACATCGGTAGTGATAAAATCAGCTCTGCGGCGATTGTGTAATTCCTCAGTTAGTTCTAGCTTTTCCTTCTCTAAGATGTCAACGCGTTGTGCGAGAGAAGTAGTGAGTGTGGTGAGAGAGGTGATTTGGGATTGCAAGGTAGCCACAAGAGTTTCAGTTGAATCAACTTTTCTCAAAATGTGATCCAAAATTGAATTAGGATCGCGAGTAAGGCTATCAGTGGTTAAAAGTTCCTGCAAAGCCTCGTGGACAGCGGTCATAGGCACAGAGTCATTTTTTCCTGTTTTCTGTATAGTTGAAGTCGCGCCTCCAACACTTTTCCTGGGAGTAGGGCTACGAGAAGGCCTACTATTTCTGGCTGCCCGTTTGCAGTCATGGCATGTAAAAGAATCAGAATTCGTACAATTCTTATGTACACGCTTCTTACAGCCGCCAGCGCACCAAATCACTTGTTGCTTACCAAAAAAAGGGGCATCGCAACTACAACAATGGTCCTTGGAATGTGCCATTGCAATAACCGAGAAATTACAAGCAAGATCAGCGTAAACTAGATCTGACTTAGCAGGGTCTCAAACACAGTTATAGAAATAAAGGCCGTCATGAGTCCGGCGGAACCAACGAGCTTAACCGATTGGTATGGTATAATAATAATAATAATAATAATAATAATAATAATAATAATAATATAAAGGATTTTTAGCCGATTCCAGCTAGCGGTAAGCAGAGCAAATTCATCTCCCACGGAAAAACTTTCTCAAATAGAATCCCATTTATGGGAAGAAGCAAAAGATAATTTAACTGGATTACATGTCTCAGACGCTAGTTATGATGAGGATATTAGGATTTTACAGAAGAAATACGATAAACCAGGATTTGTTATGCATATGCACATACAAAATTTGTTACATTTGGAGCAGTTATTCACCCAAATGATGTAAAAGGTCTACGCAGTCTCGAAACCATATGCTAAGTTAGTCTGAGAAGTTAAGAGTCACTGGGGGTTGACAAGTCGCTGAGCGGATATTCCGTTTGCCCATCAATTTTAGACAGCCTACCCCAAGAAATTAGAATTCAGTTTAGCTTGAGCGGAGCTTATGATGCAGAATTAAACAGAGAAAAATTAATGTTGTTCTAAGCTAAACAATTAGACGCAAGAGAAACGTCCGCTATGTTAGGTTCAAAAAGTAAAGAAAACACAAAAACAAAAGAGTTTAAATCATCAAATGACGGGCCAAAATTAGCCTCTGCTTCGGCGTTGCAAACAAGTGTAACCAAACCGCAATATGACGGTAAATTTAGATGCCAGGAAAAATTCCAAAGTCAAGGTAATTTTAAAAGTCAGGAAAATGTACAAAATAAAAACTTCAATCAGTATCAAAAACAGAGGATCATTATACTTTATATTTTGCTGAAACGAAAATCACTCATCCACTAACTTCCACAAGTTTAGTCTAGATGAGAAGAAAAGATTAGTAAATGAGCAAGGTAGATGTTATATCTGTATTAAGAAGGGACACATGGCTAGTAACTGTTTAAAACTTGCAAAGTTTGTTCAGGCAGGTACAACTTAGTAATTTGCAATAAAAACAGATCAAATTAAAAAATGGAAGATAAGGAGTCTCAGAAAAATACTGATGTAAAAACAATGATAAAATACCGAAAATACAACGGTAACCGTTCAAGTGTTTTATGGGGATGAAGCTATTCGCGCAAGAGGGCGCGCTAGGTGCTGCCGAGGTCCTAATAGGGCCATAGGGTGACCCGCCCGAGGCCGTGGGGCTGTGATAGGTCGACGACCTGGAAGGCCCCAAGGCCCTGGGCCGATACCTCCACCTGGAAGGCCCCAAGGCCCTGGGCCAATCCCTCCACCTGGAAGGCGACCTGGAAGGCCCCGAGGCCGTGGTATCATGCCACCCCAAGACCGTGGGGATATCATACCACCCCGAGGCCGTGGTATCGGCCGTGCTAGAGGATGTCGGTACTGCCAATCTGTACAATGGAACGGAAGACGAGTCCGTGGTATAAAAATTCATTTATTGCTTAAAGGTTAAAATTTAGAATTATATTATACAATTCCGATAAAAGGGGCTGCTGGAAGCCAACGGGGATCGTTGGAGCCTGTCCCGCAGGCTGCTGCGCAAGCTCAAGGCGCTGAGATTGAAGGAGAACTAGCTCGAAATTTAAGTAATGTATTATTTCCAAATAGAGTGGTAAGACCGAAGTACAATGGTTGTGTTTATGGGGAATTTTTCAGTCATAAATGTTCTTTGACATTTTGCCATCCAGGTCAGAAGAAAAGTCGTTGACGGATGACCCCTTAAATAAATAAATACGCGTAAATAAATACAGTGGCAAAACTTTCATAGAACATTTTCCACTCACGCACATAGCCCACTGTACTTTGGTTCTACCACCCTTTGGATGGGAGGGGGAAGAAATACTGTAAGTTTCTTAGCGAGTTATCGTGATTGATAACTATGGGCTTAAGGGTTTGTGCCCATCTCATGTGTTAAATAACTTTATATTCATCTATGTACAGGGTGTTTTTGAAAAGTCTGGCCAAATTTAGGTAGCGTGTTCTTGAAGTCACTCCGAGTGAAAAATTCCAAAGAACCATGTACCTAAATTACGCCATTTCAGAGTTATGAGCTTTCAAAGTAGCCCAAAAATCAACAAAATTGTGAAACTTGTATTATGGCTGCTCATCTCGTTTTTGATTAAACGCTCAATTGCATAAGCCAACCGAAAGAAATGAGAGACTAAAAGTTTGGAAACAGAAGGGGGCGATTGTGTGTAGAAGTGTGCTGTCGCTAAGAAACATGTTTACATTTCATTAACAAAGGTTGTTTTAATGGTCATTAGCACAGGTACTTTTAATTGTTATTAACACAGTACAAGTTTCACAATTTTTTTTATTTTGGGGCTACTTTGAAAGCTCATAACTCTGAAATGGCGTAATTTAGGTAAATGGTTCTTTGGAATTTTTCACTCGGAGTGACTCCAAGAACACGCTACCTAAATTTAGCCAGACTTTTCTAAAACACCCTGCATATCTCTCGCTGCCATAACATCGTGTGTTAACATCTGCAATAACTAGCTAAAAAGTTACAGAATTTCCCGCATCTCATGATTCTAATTTTAAATCATTTCCTTACAGGAGCGCCATTTAGATTTGATCCTTTTAATTGTTCTTCATCTTAAATATTTATTTAATTTATATGCAATTTTTTTTCAATGATAAATTTCTTTTTTTTTTTGCAAATATTATAAATTGTTTTTAAATATAAAATCTCTCTTATTATCAAAATATGTCAGACCTTTTCATTCACCCTTTACTGAAACGTGTATCTATTTTACATCATGACTTAAAAGGAAACACCCAAACTTTCAACATCACATCTACGAGAAGTTTGGGAATGTCAAAAGGGATATTTCTTCAGGATATTATTGAGCTATAAACAAGTAAACTCTTCATTTGAACCATTATCTTTTAAACACAAATTTATCGCTCAATTTTTTCCATTTTTCGTAAACCCAAAAACTGTTGTTTCCCACTGAAATCAAATTGCCTCGCTAAATTTTTTAAAATTTCGAGGTATTTTTTGGAGTTCAATAACAAAACTCAATGCATATTCCAGGGATTCAATGATACGCGGCAGTCTAATACGCGCACCATGAAACAACCATAAGTCTTCAGCCTCTCTAAACTCCGTCAAAGTCATTTTCCAGGTAATTTCACGAAAAAGAACAAGTTGGAAAAACCAAAATATTACCTCTTCGAGTCAAGAGGTCTACTACTAATCCGAAAATACAACGGTAACCGTTCAAGTTTTTTATGGGGATGAAGCTATTAGCGCAAGAGGGCGCGCTAGGGGCCGCCGAGGTCCTAATAGGGCCATAGGGCGACCCGCCCGAGGCCGTGGGGCTGCGATAGGTCGACGACCTGGAAGGCCCCAAGGCCCTGGGCCGATACCTCCACCTGGAAGGACCCGAGGCCGTGGTATCGTGCCACCCCAAGAACGTGGGGATATCATGCCACAGCAAGACCGTGGGGATATCATGCCACCCCGAGGCCGTGGTATCGGCCGTGGGAGAGGATGTCGGTACGGCCACTCGGGCTTGCTACACGAGAACGGAAGACGAGTCCGTGGTATAAAAATTCATTTATGGCTTGCAGGTTAAATTTTACAATTATATTATACAATTCCGATAAAAGGGGCTGCTGGAAGTCAACGGGGATCGTTGGAGCCTGTCCCTGGGTACGGAGTCGTTTTGTAAAGCCTTTCCCTCTCCCTATCCGTAATGGCTATGGGGGGGGCTCGAAAGCGGAGGAATATCCTGGTAAAAATATGACGTCATTCATTGGATACACTGCTTCGCGCCATCTCGCCCCAGAAAAATAATAATAAAAAACATGTTAAACCCGGTTGGAAAATGTTCGATTTTGGCCCTTGGTCTGTCAAGGAGACCTTGACATGTGCATTTTCCTTACCATTGGAGATGTAAACCCGATTTCTCTTTAATAAAATCAAGAATAAAAGCGTAATTATGGATATTTTGGTAGATCATAATTATATCAAAAAAAATCAATTCAAAGAAACCCACAAAGGTCCAACGAAAAAAGATTGAAGAAGGTAAGTGAATATTTACAGAACTTGGGAGCCAGCTTGCCAGTACCCAACTATCTATTGACAAATTTGTATAAAGCGCGTGCTAATATAATATTTTATTATTGTTTCAGGCATTAAATTTGATGAAAAGTACTTAAAAGAAACTCTAGGGGCGATTCTTTGTAGTTCTTCAGATTTACAAAAGGTCACTTTTGTTGGGAGGCCGAAGTCAATTGTTGTAAGTTCTTAGTGTCATGTTATAATGTTAGCCCCCAATTAAAAATAATATCTCTCGTGTTAGGACGCTTTAGAAGAAATCAAGAAAAGTAAAATTACAGAGCCGGCTAATCTAGGGATATCTATTGAAATCTCGAAAAACGTGATAGAAGAGGTTGAGAAGACCAGTGTTGTAACAACAGTGGACATTACTAAGGATCTCAAAACTACCAGACATATCGATATATTAGTATTTGGAGTTTCATATGCATGTTTTAGTTTACCAAAATTTTAATTTTAGAAGCCGCGACATATAGGCGAGACATTTACGTGCCAATAGTTTTTCCATTATTTCTTCTAAAAATCCGTAATGACCTCTAAATTTGGCAACCCGTGTATTGTCCCTGTTGACTATGTTCGCAATCCCCATTAAAGGACACGAAACCTTACTTGTTTTTACAAAAAAATCCTATAATAAAAGAAAAACATAACCTAACCTCACCTAAGTTGGGAAGTCAATGAAAATAAACAACAATATTTTGGAAAAGGCATATCATTTTGGAAAGTCAACGAACATGAACAACAATATTTTGGAAAGGCATATTATTTTAGGAAGTCAATGAAGATAAACAACAATATTTGGAAAAGGCATATTATTTTGGGAAGTCAATGAAGATAAAAACAATATTTAGGAAAAGGCAAATTATTTTGGGAAGTCAATGAAGATAAACAATAATTTGGAAAAGGCATATTATTCTGGGAAGTCAATGATGATAAACAACAATATCTTGCAAAAGGCATATTATTTTAGAAATTCAAAGAGATAAACAATAATTTGGAAAAGGCATATTATTTTGGGAAGTCAATGAAAATAAACAACAATATTTTGGAAAAGGCAAGGCATATTGATTTGGGAAGTCAATGAAGATAAACAACAACATGGTTGAAATCTGATGTCAGTTGAATAAAAAGAATATGAACCTAAAGTACTTGTCATGTTCTTTTATTAAATATCTCATATCTTTCACGAAAATTTTACGGCAAAGTCGCGGCGCCTAATTGTCTCGGCGTCTAATTGTCTCGGTGCCAAATTGTAGCGGAGCCTAAATGTCGCGGCGCCTAACTGTCCCGGCGCCTAAGCGGCGGTGCCTAAATGACCGGCGCTTAAATGTCGGCGCCCAAATGTCCCGTTCCGCTTATCTAATTTTCTTTTTTCTAATAAAAGTTCTTGTAGCTCCTCGGACGACTTCAGATATGATTCTAGCATTATCAGTTTACCGCACCAACGTGTGGGAACGTCTTGTTTTAAGGATGTAGTGAGTCGAGAATTAAGACCTGGCTTTTTTATATACGTCACTAGTTCTTTTACCCCAGAAAGGACATTGTCTATTTCAGGCCATTTCCGAAGGTTTTTCGAGTCAAAAGAATGGACTAGTATTAAGTTAATTAGGTGACAGTGGCAAGGGTAGCGCTTAGGGAAGACATTAATGACGTTAGAACCACCGTCAGTGAAGGCTGTAGAATTTTGCATAACGGTTTCTGCTTCGTATTTAAAATACACCATAAGAACCTTTAGACACTCTGCTTGAACAACAGCAGCAAACACAAAAGGTACTCAGTGCATTATACGTACGTCAGCCCTGGATATGCGTAATATTCCACGAATATCTAAAAAACCGAAATTGATCAATTTTCAATGTCCCACGAAACCCAAATGTCATCATTTTCCATATCCCTAAGACATCCCATATAAACCTGTCAAATTATTCAATGGACATTCCTGGGGTGTTTGAGGGATTTTCCTTTTGGCCCAATTACACCCTAAGTACATTCTCAGTACATCAGATGTAATTATAAGGGTATTATAATATAAGGGTATATTCTGAGTATATACCGGAAACAAAAGCTGAAATTTATCGACTGATGTTTGTTCCTATAAATGTTCCTAGAATATCCCACAAATCACAAATTTTATTGGTATATTCTGAAGATATCATAAGTAATTTGAAAAACCTTCTTTGATATTAACAGGATATTAGTGGTTTCCTTAGTTAAGGAGATGTAGGTAGTACAGGTTAGTCCATAATAGCTTAATTGCCACTAAATTCCAATGTAAAAATGTACTCCTTTAGTAATTCAGGCTTTGTATTTACTGTGATGCTAGCTACTATGGACAACGTTCTGTGTTTATACAAAACAGTAGATGAAACATTGCATTTAAACATTTTATTTGTCATTTTGATTTGCATTCGTCAAATCACGGAGAGCCTCCACGTTCGTCAAATGACGGAGAGCGTCCACGTTCGTCAAATGCCGGAGAGCGTCCACGTTCGTCAAATGACGGAGAGCGTTCACGTACGTCCAATGACGGAGATTGGCCACGTACGTCCAATGACGGAGAGCGTCCACGAACAGAATTACTTTGAGATGGACCAACTTGAATATTACTAGATTGTTGATCTTGAAAAACAGTCCGAGATTGTCCAAATTTAAAAAAAAAATCTGAGGCTCTGCTCATTATAAGTTACTAATTGTCCAACTTGGAAATTAGTTGGGGATATTCCATCTTTAAAATTACCCTGAGATTGCCCTCCTTGTATTTTACTAGGAGATTGTCGATCTTGAAGTTGAAATGTGCTCGAAGAGTGTCCACTTTGATGGTCAAAGGTGCTCGAAGAGTGTCCACCTTGATGTTCAAATGGGGTCGAAGAGTGTCCATATTCAGAAGTCTTCGTTGAGTGTTCACGATCACAATTAACTTGAAAATTATGTCCGTATACATTTGAAGGACTTTTATTATAGTTTTGACCGGAAATAAGTTTTCGTGATTTTGGTTTTTTTACATCGCCTATAAAAATGGTGTTGAATTTCAGAAATAATTCTCAAAATCCACATACCTTTGGTAGCTGTTAAAGGGGTCAGAACAGAGTTTAGAACTGGAAGTTGAGGAATTTTTTCAGGAGATTCTGAGTGCTCGCCGTCCTCAGATTCTGTGTCAGTTTCAGTTCTTCCAACAGTTCTATGATTTCTCTTTTTCCTTTTCCCGCGTCCGGTTTCATTTTCAGTTGTGGAAATATCCGTGTCCTTGACATATTTTACCATTTTTTTCCACGCTTCGTCAAAGGTTTCTCAAATAATTGAAATAACGAACATTTTATACCATGAAAAATTTAAGTTGAATTTTAAAATAATTACCACAAGTTACTATAACGGTGATTTCGAAAGTTTCCCAATCGTCTATAGATGGCGTAGTTTCTTTCTTCGCTTGACGTGACGCAACCTTGTCACCTGGCCAGTAACATTTCGTTTTGGGATCATCTGTATACACCCAAGAATGCGGTACGACAGCCACGCCACCATGAACGAACTCAACAACTTTAAAGTTACCGCCCATAAGTGCCTATAAATATAGTTCAAATTGTAGCAACTGAAAAGGTTTGGAGGAACAAACTCATGCATGCATGCATCGATTAAATTATAAAATTTCAAGTTTAAATTTTTCAAAGTGATAGTCGTGGGGCGTTTATGTTTTTATAAAATATGCGCCCTACCTTTCATTCAGTACAGCTATGTAAAAGTCTAATTACGACGAACGCATTTGAGCTATCTATCGGGTATTTAATGGCTTTCGCCATTACTTGACAAAGAGTCCACTTCATCAGAGCAGATGGTTGGGTTACACGGTAGACACCGACTCTGGAAGATTCACATGGAGAAATAAAATAGTCTTGAACTGTCAAGAATTTTCTTCCGACTATTATTGTTTTTGAGGTGTCATTTTCATCGGAAGTGATGTTTTCAATTATTACGATTGAAGAATCTTTCAAAATACAGCAGTGATCACGTTTTGAGGTTGACAGTGGATAGTCCTGCTGCATAACCTTCTTGTACTGAGGATTGCAGCATCCCTATAAAAGTGGCCCAGTCTCGTGCACCAAGTGTAGTGCCATGGTTTTGTTTAGACTTGGGCTATCAATTCTTCTTTCCTCTCTTATACGATTAATTGCCTGTTTTAAAGCGTGACCTGTGTTGGCTATTTTATTTTTCAAAGTAAAAAGATAGCTCTCGAACTGACAAGCACTAAAAGAATCTAAATTGCCATACTTTACACAGTCTCTAGCTAAATGGAGTAAACCATGCACATTATAAGAAATAAGATGTTTGCCATCAAAAGTTTGCACGAAATACTTCAGCAGCTCTGTAGAAAAAATTAAGCATTTCAATGTTTTTCTCGGGCATTGCCATAATACGAATGGCCACATGTAGAAATCCAAACAATTCATAATGAGCTTTAGGAAGTATATTATGCAAAGTTACGATTCCAGAATAAAGCAAAAATTGACGAAACTCGGTAGCTTTAAATCTCTCTAAATCTTTCAAGGCTTCCTCACAAACTCTGAACATGTCACAGGAGCTAAAGATTCCAATTGAGAGGATACCTCTAATATCTGATCAGGTCTCAGTTTATAAAGTGAGTTTTTGCCCTCGGCACCCATTCATAATTTCAAAATTTTCTTAACTGCTCCCAAACAAACAACGTGCATATAGTCTAATGGGAAGTCATCGACTATATCAATATTTGTTAATGTTTCCAAAATATTGGTTCTGTGGTGGTGACATGCTTAAGCTTTACTTCTAAAGTTAGCGTCTGTTCGTAACTCAAAAGCTCAACTAACGGGAAACAGAGCCTTTTCCTACGCCTTACGCCTGCCAGAGTGCATTTATCGCAGCCATAGTACTCATTGTGACCCTTAACTTTGCTTATAAATGCCCTCGCTGGAGTGTCACATACAAATCCAAATATCTCGACTGAATTTGTTGCTCCATTTAAAATAAAACCGTTTTCTACCAGATGCTTCGGTCACTAATGATAAAAACTGATCACAGCTATGAGGTTTGCTCATTCCATAATATAGTCCGATAATAAAAGCCTTCGAGTTTGGTATCGTTGAGATTGCTCTTAATAATAAATTATTTGTGGGAGAGGGATAGAGTGAGCCAGTCGGCAACCGGCAGGTGTGATGACGGTGTCCCCAAATGAGGGGTGGTGACCTTTGAAGTCGCCCATGAGGAGGAAGAGCGACGGGAGACAGCCTAGGAGGAGGTCCAGCGTGCGAGCGGAAGCTGAGCCGTGAGGGTTGTAGACGGCCGCAACTGTGGTCCAAGAACCGTCCAGTAAGACCGACATCGCGATGCACTCCAGCGGAGCCAGTTCGGGTAGGGCCAGAGGTCGCGTGGGGAGGCTAGAGTCAATGAGTAAAGCCACGCCGCCCCCGGGGCGGTTAGGACGGTCGAGGCGGTGGTCAGTGTATTTACCGAAGGAGAGGTTGATGCCGCTAGAGGGGGAGAGCCAAGTCTCCTGCAGAGCAACGATGAGAGGGTTATATGAGAGTATGACATCCGCCAAGAATCCAAAGTTCGGAGAAACGCCCCGGACATTCCACTGGAGAATGTGACTCGCAGTCCGCCTAGGCATCGAGGGAACCGTCGGAAGTGTCCATGCGAGGATGTGTGCGCGGAGAGGCGGAAGACGGACCCGCGGAGGGTGAATCGCGACCAGTGGGCGAGACGGGGGAGGACGGGCCGTCGTCAGGGAGAGACCTTTTCGTCATGATTTCAAGAAGGTGATTGGCACCGAATTGGAGGCCCAGGAAACTGTGAGCAGCGTCAGCCAAGATACTGAGCCGGGACTGCATGTCTTCGACCGCAACGCAACGGACCACAACCGAGGCCAGCATGGCCATAATTTTCATGGCTTGAGCCTCGGTGAAGGAGGGCTTGCCAGGGGCAGGTAGGAAGGATGACGGGGAACACCCAAGGCCAAAGGCGGCGGGAGGGCGGAATTGCAGGGTGGCCGAGAACGACCAAGGAAACGGGCGGGGCGGGGGAACTGCCGGGCCAGGAGTGGAAGAACGGGCGGTGGACTTGGAACCGGGACCGGGACGGGCGCCGACGGTGAAGGGGCCGACGAGGGGGCATGGCGGGTAGGAAGGGGAGGGAAGGCAGAGACCGGAGGGACGGCAATGGTGGGGGGAGAAGCCGAAGCGGCGTTGGTGGCCGTGCGGGGCGACATCAAGGACCTTGGCAAGAGCATCCGGAAACGGGAGGCAATCGGCTCGTTGGACGCGAAGAACTTTCCGCTCCAGTTTATATCTATTTTTTTTTATTTTAAGTGTGTCCACATTAAATAACAAGAGAATGTGACAATTTTACGTAAGTGAACATGATCCCCACCCATGTAAGCTAAGCTTGAGGTTGGGCGGGGTTGTAATTAACACTATTTTGGTTTATATAATTGTAAAATGTAATTAGCGACAATTAAATTAGTATTTCTATGAGTATAGTATTTAGTAAATTAATATATAACAATACAAGTTGGGAAAACCAAAATATAACCTCTCCGAGTCAAGACGACTACTTACAAACTTATTTACACAGATATGGAAATGTTTCTTACCTCTCCGAGTCAAGACGACTACTTACAAACTTATTTACACAGATATGGAAATGTTTCTTAAGTTAAAATTTATGAAATGTTACAGCAGTATACAAAGCATAGCAAATATACTGTAAATCAGACGACATTTTACATCCAATAATGATATACTTGTACACATTAAAATCATCCGATGGGGGAAAAACGGCAAATGGAGGGATATTACCCCAATTTTCTACTCCTCAACTGTATGCCCTCTATGTTCAAAGCCATATTCACAACAGGGTTGCCATGTAAACACTATCCTCTCGTTTCACCTCAACGACTTTCTTAGTCAACATGACTGTTAACGTTACATAACACCAAAGCTTATTTGTGGCTACACACACTGAAAGTAAATGCGCATCATAAAAAGCATGAAAACACGAAGCTATAATCCGATTACGATCAGACCTTTCACTGGTCTGGGCTGCGTTCAGCAGAGCTCACCAAAAAAGACAGCGGATTTTGGAAATGTTTACCGGTGAGCTCTGTCGTCATAGCTTTTCTCCGGTCATCCTCGTTTTATAAATGACGCTAGCGCAATAAACGTGCAAGGAACCAAAGCTTAACAAAAATTGTATGATAACATATTTATAGAGATCAACTTTTATAATTAAACTAACATATCTCTTAAAATTCTCGCGTGATCAACTGATTTCACGCCAATTAAATAGCTATAGTCACATCAGAATCATCAAGCTATTTGTATTAATTCCTCCATGGTTTTTTCGCCAAGCTGAGAACTACGCGTTTTACGTCACGTTATCCAAACAGCCGACTATTTTCTTTGAATACCGCGCTAGCTCAGCGCTGAGCACCATGACGTCATAATTCATGAACAAAATCCAGTTATGTAGGACACTGTTCACAGCGCTGGGCTCTGCTGAACGCGGCCCAGATTTAAGCCTAATTATTTAAAAGTGTATTTAACTTTCGGCTCACTCTGAACCGTTAATGTCTCTGCATAACAGAAACGAAAACCAAGCGTTTACTTTTTGGTTCACTAGGCCTATTGACAAATAAAAGGAAATTTGACCAACATAGTAGCGTTGTGCTTGTATTCACTCTAGAAAGGATTATGCTATAAACAGATCTAGTATAGCTTAAGTAATATATAAACATCCATTTTAAATAATAATATTTAAAAAAATCTTTGGAATATCAAAATGAAATAGAGCTTTAAAGCTACAAAAGTACTAAATGCATCATAATTACGAAAAATATTTCTACATATTCACTTTATATTAAGGATAAAGGGAATATTATGGTTCTGTAGGATTTCTTTACACATCAAAACAAAACGAACTTCTAACGCAGCGCACTACTGTAACAACGGACGGACACACACAGACAAAAACATAGGCTGCTTTTTAACTCTTTCCGTACTAATTTTGAATTGAGAAACAAGATTATCTTAAATATTAAAATAAATATAATTAATATTTAATATTTTCTTCGTTAGTTATTCGCCTTATTGAACGTTACATCGTTTTAAATAAGAACAATTAAACATTCTTGAGAGACTTGACTAATATTGGCGTTTGAAATGAAACATACGCCGGTTGCTTCGCCTTACTAAAGGTAGTATATAAGGGTTTCGAATCTTTGCTATGGATAAGAACAGCGCAATTGCGTGAACCTTTGGTGGAAGCCCCACCTTAGGGAGGCCGGACGTTTCTCGTAACCCTGTCCGATCGCCGCGTATGTCTTAACCTTAACGATGATGATGGAGTAGAAGCCAGCTGTGCAAGACTGGTGTCCATGTGGGATGGACAAAAACAATGACCAGAAGATGGTGGTGTGTACAGACTGGTGTCCATGTGGGATGGACAAAGACTAGAAGATGGTGGGGATCTCATTAGAAGCCAGGTGTACAGACTGGTGTCCATGTAGGGTGGACAAAGACCAGAAGATGGTGGTGATTAGAAGCCAGTGTGTACAGACTGGTGTCCAAGAGTAGTAGGGACTATACAAATAGCCACGGATCCAAGATGGCGGCCAGACCCTTATCCTCCAGACTCAAACCAAACTTTTCAGACAAGTCTGGACTAGCCCGAGCTCCTGCCTGTTAGTTTCATGACATCATCTTCTTAACTTAAACCAAAACTAAAAGCTATATTTAACCTGACGTCATCCTTTGCCTGCTGGCCTGAACCAGCTCTCTGTAGGCCTAAAGTTAATAAAAACACAGATTTTAAGACATCAAATATTTACTTTTTATAAGATGTACAGATATGGGTAATAAATAAATACAGAATATATATTACAAAATAATCAACAACCAGCAAGGATAAACAAACATGTTTTAAAGAGTTCATTTTGCACGTTGACCCTGTATCATTATTTGACTCGGAAGTGCAATCGGCGGAGGGACGTTTGGGTTTATTTTCTAATTGTTTTCTGCTTCGCCGTTCAATTTCGTAAAGAGTTAACAAAACGTTGACTATTAACCCGTAAACAAAAAAGAAAATGAGGCACAACATATTGCGAGGGCTATGATAGCAAATGATATTTAAATTGCTAGTACGTGCTATATGTAACATACTAGAGAGTTAAGCGGCAGTTTTAATTGGATCCTACTTGTCACATTAGGCGGAGCGTAAGTAAAGAGATAATATCATTGGATAGGTTAATTAAAGTGGAGTTAGAAAATAAGCCTATAATTATAAGTCTGACAAGAATAACAAATATAGAAATAAAATTTTTTTAATAACATACAATATAATATATACAATAACAAATATTTATATGAAAAACCCACCACCATTTAATAAGATTAAACACCGGTCGAGCCGAACCCCCCACTGCCGCGTGATGTAGGGGTCAGACTCTAGAAACAACATAAAAATGTGTTACATGTTGAAACCTAAGTTAAAAACTTGAAAATATTTACCGCCGCTTCCACCGGTCTTAGCAATATAACCGGCGTAACTATCAACTGCGCGACTCTATCGCCCCGTCGAACAGTGTAGGGAGTCTCCCCGACGTTGGCGATAACCACTTTTAGGGGGCCCCGATAGTCGGCGTCTATTATTGTTAAGAAATATTATACTTTCGGGTATTATAAAATAACTAATAAACATACCTATCGTCCCCTCGGCGACAAACAGCCCTTGGGCCGTTAAGCTGCTACGGCCAACAATGCGGCCGTAGCTGTTCTCGGGCAGCATCACGCCTAACCCAGTCGACACGATTTTGATACCGTGAGGGTCGATTACGGTATCCACTGGACAATATAAGTCCAGTCCGGCCGACTGGGGGGTGGCACGACGGGGAGTAAGCGCTGCCGGATGGATTTTGATCACGGGCAGGCAGGGCAAACGAGGAGCGGTCGAAAAAGACATCTTAAAGTTTTTGGGATAGTGTTTCAGAAACAGAAGTTAAACAACTGATAACTTTCATTTTGAAATACAGGGCTTATATACTAAATTAGCGAGGTCAAATCTAATAGTGTCTAGCCAATATTTTCAAGATTCTAAAAATTCAATAAATAGCAAAAAGTTAATTAGATATATAGGCATAAAATTACAAAATCTCTCCGAGGTCTAAGTTTTTTTTTCGTATGCAAAAAAGTTGTCTAGGCGTGTTTTAAATAATTCAAACGAGATCGTGTTATATAAAAAACCCTTTAGCGAAGGTTATACAAGATGGCCCCGGCCAGATTACACTTTTCGCGCCCTCTAGTGACTAGAATTAGTATTACTATATTCATTGACCCCGACAAATTTAAAATTTTCAGGTTTTTTTCCATTGTTTATAAAATAGCATTCCGATTATGAATAAAACCAATCTAGTAAGAATTTGGTTTACTGTTTAATTAACTAACCGCGAGTTCCCGTGTGCCCGTGTGTCCATTAGTGTTTTTCTAATTAATTTATTTTGTAGGTTTTTGTTTTTGTTTTCTGTCTGTTCATATTGTTCTTTTTTATGTGCTACTATGCTGTTTTTGCTTTTAACCATGGAGGGGGGTTGTACCCAAGCCCTGGTGGCTTCACAACCCTATCCCTCGAGTTCCACTAAATAAAATAAATAAATAAATAAATAAGTAAGTAATTAACTGTAGTGTTCAAGTCTTGGTGGATTAATTAGGCGAGATATACTAATCAATATCCAAGATTTATTCTACCATATGATTATGGTCATTCGATACATTGGGTGGCAAGGATGCCGCTTGAGTGCGGATAAAGAAGTGAGGAATGTTCTCTCCTATATCAGAGAGAATTCAGAAGGGGAGTGGAAGGCCCCCCTTTGACTCTATTAAACGTGATGACGCCCAAACAAGAGGTCGCGTTGAGCTTTTTGGGGTGGGCGAGTTTCAGGTCACGTGTTCTAAAATATCTCTGTTACCAACGCATCATACCGGAAATCGACCTGCCTAAATAACGTTTAGCAGACGACGTTGCGCTACATTCCAAACCACCCCTTCCACTCCCCTTCTAAATTCTCTTTGCCTATATCTCATGCTTAGAAAATGGGGGTTACAATCAATCGATATCTGAGGATGGGGCGCCATCTAGGTTGTGTTTGGAATAGGCGGGAATTACGAATATAGCAATACTCTCCCGTGAGATAAAAAACCCAGTGACTGTATGAGTCTTAAGATAATGTGAGGGTTTAACAATAAAATTCGAAGATCATTGGCAACTTGTAATATTGCGCTATGCATTTGTAACAGTTTGGTTGAGCTTAATGAGGTAGATTGTAATTCAGATTTAACTTCGTTTAAGTCACTATTTTATACTGTCCTTTATGAGGTTATTGTTATTGTGGTGAAAAGTTTGTTTAAAGTCATTATTTATACTGTCCTTTATGAGGTTATTGTTATTATGGTGAAAAGTTTGTTTAAACTCATTATTTATACTGTCCTTCATGAGGTTATTGTTATTATGGTGAAAACTTGGTTTAGCTGCTGAATCATAGGTTGAGCCTTTCAGGCGCTCGTCTGTTTCGGAGTGGGCGGCGGCGAATTGGTGTCGCGGATGTGGTGGTGGTCCTTGGGACCAGTGACCCTCGCATTAATTATTATTTTACCGGTCCCACTATAAATTAAATTTCTAAAATGGTGAGAATAAAAAGCACGTAAAGACACAAAAGTAAAGAAGCTGAAAATTCTAATTGAATTTGAATTTTTTACTGTAGGAAAAAGTAGCATATAACCATCCATAACTTTTAACTTTTATTTCTTATTACAATTTTTCAACTAGTTGCCACTAAATATCAATCAACATGTCTAATGATATTTGAAGTTCTTGATCCTTTTCTGAACTATCCTTATTCCTTATTACATTTTACATAAATTCGGTGGCAATATCTTCTCTCGCTATCAGTAAGCCCGATCAAAATCTTTTAATGTGACCATACACTACTGCCTAATACGACTACTGACAACTAGTACTGGCTATGGTCTAGACTGTCGACTACAAGAGACTCATTCTAGAGTATAGACGCTAGACAAGATCAATAGTCAATAGAATACAAAACTTTTGAAGGGAAGTTGTAGCCAAGGAGTACTAACTACCTAGGAGTAGAATTGGTAGAAAATGTGTTGAGCTAGAAAAATTCTAATAAGGAACCCCAAATTTATAAACTGGTCCCACCGTCTATTTTTTCCAAAAACCATAATTAATAAAGTGCTCTCTGATACAACTGACCCCAACTTTTGGAATAAATAAACTGGTCCGAGCAATTGATAAACTGGTTTGGGACTTGTAAACCTGTCTTATTTCCTACCCTGTAGTGACGAGCTCATGTAAACAATAAAGATGGCCGCGAGCTATACGGACGCTCAGGAGGTTTAAGCCTCGGTCTTTAGTGTATCGGGGAGACGGGGACTCCGGGTCCGAGTAACGGAAGTTTCTGAAGCGTTTGCAAATCTTATTTAAATTTATATTTTTATTATTATGTAACCGATTTATATTACTGAACGAATTGTACCTTATACTGTAGCAGACCACCCTAAAAGTTAGGCCAAGGTTTTTCAACTGTTGCTGATATTTAACTAGTTATGCCACCGCATGGATATTTTAAAATTCTTTCCTAACATTAGAATTAAACCTTCAATACCTTGATTTAACTTTTCATTTATAATCCTTATTTAATTTAAGGTTGATGTCAGTTTGTAAGTCTCGTTAATTTAATTCCCCCTTTCCCACAGAGAGGGTCTGAAAATTTAAATCACTTGGCAGAGACTGGAGATCTTCAACATCCAGTGACAGACTCTGAATCTCAATGGGCAAATTTAAAAAACTGTATAAATTTAAATTGAAATTCCAAATTATAATTAAATACTTTTTGTTTGATACGTTGATATTAACGTAATCAATCCTTGAATACTCTATTGGTACTATCAACACCATCGTTAAATTTATTACTTAAATAATATAATTTTTTTAAATATAATAATCAAATTAGCGACTTATAATTAGTTAACTTTAAATAAGTATGTTTCATTGATTAAAATTACATTTCTAAAAATGGTTAGGTTGATAGCACTTTCATGTTTCATGTAGAAATTTCATATTTCCGTGGATGGAGAGATGAACACGTTGATTCCGTTTGTCGTTGATTGAAATTAGATTCATTTTGATCATAAATTTCATTTTATATTTTGAGTTGTTGATTTTATGAGATTGTTGATTTTATTTTTATAATTATCACTTACGAAACTGTTATTAGTAGATGAACCCAGTGAAAGTGGAAACTGCCAAAATGATTAGTTGATTCCGTTTGTCGTTGATTGAAATTAGTTTCAATTTGATCATAAATTTCATTTTTTATCTTTGAGTTGTTGATTTTATTTTTATAATTATCACTTACGTAACTGTTATTAGTATATGAACCCAGCGAGAGCGGAAACTGCCAAAATGATTAGTTAATTTTGCAAAGAATTTAATTCTGCAAAAATCTACCTATTATTTTATGTCAGTTCCGTTAAGTGATCATTTAATTTTAAACTTGCCAAACAAATAGTGAGCAATGGTACCTCCGCCCCAAACTAGTTATAGTTTTAAAACGCTGACTCGAGTTTCATTTTGTTAATACATTTAATTTTATTAGTAAATCAACCTCCCTAACTTTTAAGAAGACGAGTCTTCAAAACGATATCATTGGTGAAATTAGAAAACTCTCTCTGCTTAGCGCGCCTTCTGTCGGGGAGAACTTTAATTTCTTTTTTGATTAATATGATAATATTAATTGTAATGTTTAAGTTCCCAAGTAGAAATCTAATCTTGCCTAGGATTAAAAAGATATATAATAATTATAAATTGCAAAAA
Source organism: Phalangium opilio (assembly GCF_054372755.1). Classification (NCBI taxonomy): domain Eukaryota; kingdom Metazoa; phylum Arthropoda; class Arachnida; order Opiliones; family Phalangiidae; genus Phalangium; species Phalangium opilio. The sequence goes on from NW_028324203.1 coordinate 1,795,776, forward strand.
AAAAATTGCAAGCAACTGTCTCTCTTCCTCTAGCGCGATACAATATATATTCGACAGCATCCAGTGGCGGGCGTCGGGGAGGTGGGGGGTCCATATCTAAAGCCAGACAGCTCTCTCTCTCTCTCTCTCGTCTCGAGGCGGGCGTCGGGGAGGTGGGGGGTCCATATCGTTCTACCTTTCCCTTCTCTTGACTATAATTTATCTCGCTTTTTATTACAAGCAAGCGTGGCTTCTAGCCCAGGACTTTTAGGGTTTGACCTAGAACATTTAAACATAAAGATGAAAATTGGTACATGTGTTGTTTTTGACGCAAAAAAAATATACTAAAAGTCCCCTGCTGTAGATCGCGAGCTTTCGCCACCATCTTGGAAAATGGCCGCCGGGATGTATTCCACATTCTTCTTAAAAAATTATGAAAATTGGAACACATTATGATTGGAACCACATGAACATCATGGCAAAATTTTACAGCTCTGTGTTCAATAGTTTGGTCGCCATATTGGAAAATGGCCGCCGTTAATGCTAGGTACAGTATATTGCACCATGTTGTTGGAAAATTATGAAAATTGATACGTATTACAATCAGAGCTGTGTGAGCCTCATAATAAAATATTGAAGCAATTAATCAGATAGTTTGCCCGCCATGTTGGGAAATGGCCGCCATCAATGTCATATAGATTCAGTATATGGTTCAAAAATTATGAAAATTGGTAATAATTATGTTGAAAACCGTCTTAGCATCATACTTGAATATTGAAGACGTGCTACTGATAGTTTGGGCGCCATCTTCGAAAATGAATGCTGGATATGCTAAATATATTTCAAATATATAAATCTTTTTGAAATTCCTTTTTTGAATAGATGATTTTCATTAACGTAATAAACAACAAAAAATGGATATCTCGAAGTCGAAATTATCGACGCCATCTTTAAAAATGGCCACATGAAAATCATTGCCCTAAATTCTGAAAGAAAGAAAAGTTATTCTAAGCTGTTATTCTCAACATGTTGATTAGAGAATATGATTTAATATGGGGTTTATACATTCTACTGTTGTTTAAGATTAGAATTTAGACACATCTCTAGCATTTCATACATATTCAAGGTTATCCTGAAGATTTTTCATAATAATTGCATGTCAAAACCCTTGATTAGGCGCTACACATAGCTGGGGGCCTTATCAGCGGTCCTCCCCATCATATTCCAAATTGAACCTGCGGAACCGCCGTCATGGCACACTGGATCGGCCAGTGGGACCGACAAACGCCACTTGAGCAGGTGACTGAAGCTGGACACCGTCAGCGGCGAGCCCAGTCAGAAGGTGGTCGGTGACAGGGAAGGATTAAGGCAGCAGAAGACTCGAGAGGACGGGGCAGTTCTCTTCAAGCACAACAGTGTACGGCCCAAACAAATAGTGTATCCGCGACCCTTAAAAGGTTGCCAATAGCAGGGGCGAGCCATGGCAACACCTGGGTGGGGGCGAAACGGCCCAGCAAAACTTTCACAGAATGGGGCAAGGAACGGTCTGAACCAAGGGCGAACCCAAGGAACTCCCGAACCGTCACACCGAACTCGGGCCCCCTTCGCTACGATAAGTCCTTTGAGTTTAAAAGGTTAAGAGAACATTTCTTTCATTTACGTGCTGTAACTGGGTGTGGTTATGATAAGGCGTGGTTTAAAGTAATGACAGATAATCAACATCTTACAAATTTGTTGCGCATTTTTAATGACCATATTGCATCTAGGGAAGCCATAGCTGCTGCCGAAGATAGATTTCTTTTCGCTTTTTTTAGGGTGATAATTGACACGTCACGCTTCAACTATGTATAATGGAACCGTTGTCATATATACTGTCAAGTCCTCATTTGATCTCGCTAAGCTTTATCCAACAACCGACACCGCAAAACTTCATTTTTTTGAGCGTATCTTCAAGTCCAAAATAGCTAGGAAACGATTTAATCCCATTCGCACCATTCTCCTTCCGGCATCAGATGATTTTGTAAAACTCAATTGTACCTGCAGTCTGCAGAACATCTTGTATAAAGTACTGTGAATGTAGACGATCTGGATTTGCTTGCTGGGCAATGTGTGGTCATTGTCAAGGTATTAGCCGTAATAAAAATCTTCAGGATGACGAGAAATATGAACGAAATGTAAAAAATTTGTCTTAAATCTAATCCTTAACGACACCAGAATGTATATACCCCATATAAAACGGTTTTTTCTCACCAAAATCCGAGTAATATGGCTTTCCTTTTCTTTTTTTTCCAGATTTTAGGATAGTAATATTTCAGGGAACATTTTTGAAGATGGGTCGATAATTTAGACTCAAAAGTAGTTATTTTAAGGCGTTTTATACGTTCATGAAAATCATCTACTTAATAAAAAAATACCGAAAAAATTTATATATCGGTAATATATTTAGCACTTCGAGCAGTCATTTTCGAAGATGACGCCCAAAACTATCAGTAGCACGTCTTCAATATTCAAGTATGATGTTTAGACAGTCTTCAACATAATAATTACCAATTTTCATAATTTTTGAACCATATACTGTATCTCAATGGCATTGATGGCGGCCATTTTCCAACATGGCGGCCAAACTATATGGCTAATTGCTTCAATATTTCACTATGAGATACACAGCTCTGATTATAATACCTATAAATTTTCAAAATTTTCCAACAATATGGTGAAATATACTGTACGTAGCATTCACGGCGGCCATTTTCCAATATGGCGACCAAACTATTGAACACAGAGCTGTACAATTTTGCCAAGATGTTCATTTGGTTTTAATCAAAATGTGTACCAATTTTCATAATTTTTGAAGAAGAACGTGGAATACATTGTAGCTGTAATTCACGGCGGCCATTTTCCAAGGTGGCGGCAAAAGCTCGTGCTCTACAGCAGGGGACTTTTAGTATATTTTTTGTTGGGTCAAAAACAACACATGTACAAATTTTCATCTTTATGTTCAAATGTTCTAGGTCAAGCCCTTTTTTGGCCTATCTGTCCTGGCCTATTCGTGGTAGAGCGCGCGGGCGGGCGTCTTAACTGACGTCTCGTGTGGATTGGGACATCGCAGGCTCGAAGCCCGGCGCCGACAGAAAAATAATTTCAATTGAAATTAAATACGTTACGCCACCTATGAGGTGTAACGTGAACTACGGATGAATTTCGAGTCGAAAATTCGCGGGAAATTTGAAATTCAAAAAGTTTATTTATGACGAATCTTATTATGCGGTTACACCAAATCCAGCCAGCCGACCAGCCGTCCAGCCAACAGAGGTCGGAACAATACTTTTCAGCTCTAAAGAGCGCGAAAAGTAAAAAAGTTACTTTGATAGAAGCCTGAGGGGATAAATATTATTCGTATGCAAAAGCTTGTTTGGCTGTGTTTCGAATAATTAAATTTGAATAATTCTCACGAGATCGCTTTATATAAGAAAAACAATTTATTAGTGAAGGTTAAAAGTAATTACTTTGGGAGGAACGGAAATTGTTTTGTAACATGATTTAAATCTAAATAAACGTATATTAATATCAAATTAGAGGGGGGTTTTTATATAGATAGATATATTAATTTCCTCTTTAATCTTTAGTATCAACTCCGCAATAAAAAAATGTATTTTAGGTTAAATTAAAAAATAGCGTATCAGACATAATTATATTTTTTTAAACTCTTTATAAGAACAGAATAAGGTTGTGTTATAAAAAAACTATGTCTGGGCCTGTATTCTAAAAAAAATGGCCCTGAGATTTTGGTATAAAAGCTCGAGCATGGGCATTGGATTTTCACAATCAAACCATCAACAATGAATAAGTATCAAGAATCACAGTCGCTCTCCCAGTCACTCATTGATTCACCGCCAACGTCTCCAGGTGCTCGACCAGGACCGAGTAGCGGTCGTCATTCCTTAGGCCATTTTCTAACACCGGCTGCCCCGGAGATACTAATAAACTCGGACGACGAGTCATTTGTGCAGGAAGTCCTGCAGAAAAACATCGTCGGGTCCAGTGGTATCGAGGGCTCCTTTCGCCTCAGAAAAGAAGGGCAGTACTTCGAGACAAAAGTCCCCCCACGCCAGGGGGATTTCTACGTAGACGTCGCGGTCTATAAGTTTCCGGACATTAGAAACTCCCAGCCTGATAAGGTCTGGGAGTGCGATCACAAAAGACTGAAAACAGTCTTAAAAAAACAACAAAGAAGGCGTTAAATTCCTTAACGTCTTCAAGAAGCTGGTGGAGGTCGTCAAACAAGACGAAGAAGCCAAACAGCAGCCGCCCAGCAAAGTAAGTATCTTATTAACAATAAAATTACAAACCAAATTTTTTTTTAATTTCTTTTTATTTCTGATAGAGATTTAAAAAATGAGTTCGAGCAGCAGCAGCGGCAGCGACTCGGAGGGTAGTGAGAGGGAAGAACACGCGCAGGTAAACCGTTTCTACAGAATTGAGCGGCAGATTGACAAAACGAGTCGCAAGTGGCACTGTAAACAAATCGATTTGCGTATAGCTTTCAAAAATCTGGAAGACATTCCAACGCGAGACTTTTTTCGAATTTTTCGAAAAATTCTCGATGAAGTTATACGCAAATTAGTAACCGAGAACCCCGGGTATAATCGAGTTTGATTTGTTTTAAGCTCCCCCGGATTGACGACCCCCGTAAATATTAACTTTATAAAAATTGACAAATTCACCAGTAAGCGAATTATGCGCACAATCTATAGAGTAACGCAATCTAGTCGGGAATTTGTCTTTAATGGGGAAGATTTTCAGTTTGACATTATTTTTCTAAACCTCGACGCAAATATAGGAGTTTATTATAAGTCCATTAAAAATAGAACTTTGGTTAATTTGGATTATTTCGTTAAACAAAATAACCAATTTATTTTTATGGAAAACAATGATAATCTCTGTTTTGCTCGGAGTTTAGTTCTGGGTAAAGAGTTGGCCGATCGCAATTTTTATCGACAAAAAAAGCAAGGTCCGCCCTTAAACCAAAACAATTTCAAAAAACTGAAACGCGATAGCACCCTTGTGGGTAATATTGCGAAAATCTTGCACAGAAAAGCCGGCGTCCCCGAGGGTTTCGTTACTCTAGAAGATATTCAAAAATTTCAAAATTATTTAGCTCCCCATTATAGGATCGTGATAGTTGATGCTGCGAATAATTTTACCATATTTTTCAAAGGACCCCAAGCTCCTAAATTTATCTATCTCTTAAAAATTGGCGACCATTTCCACCCCGCGAAAACTTGGCACGGCATGATGGGCGGTTGTGTCTCTTGCGATTTATGCTTAAAATCCTTTTACAAAAACGAATTGTTAAAAGAACATAAATGCCCCGAGGATACGAAGCCCTATATATGTTTTCGGTGCCAAGGTGAAGCTTTTCATTTAACCAACGAAGACGTTTTAAAACGTTGCGACGAATGCCACCGCTACTTTTTCCCTGGCCCCTGCTACGAAACTCATTTACTTAATGGCACCTGCGCGAGTCAAAAACGTTGTTTAGAATGCGGGCGGCTGATGGGCGAGGATCACGACTGCAATCCCGAATGCTCTCAATGTAAAATAGTCCATCCGCCAGGTGAACATTTTGTTATGCCTTTAGAGACCAAAATGAAACCCTCGCGGTTTATTTATTACGTCATTGAGACTATTCTTAGAAATAATATCCACGTCCCCATTTTATTAGTTTGCGACGTAGAAACTGAAGCTGGCTTTGAAACTAAAATTTTTTACGGCGCCAATTGCGTCGAGCAATTTTTAAATTATTTATTTAGCGTAGAGCAGGTAGTTTTGACTGGACAGAAGCGTAAGACGTACCAACCGCGCTTTACTAACACTCAAGTCGTAGCCCATTACGCGAAAGCTTTTGATAACTTCTTAATTCTCAACGCTTTAGTTCATAGACACGTCACCCCTGCCGTTATCTTTGACGGCAGTAAAATTCTAATGATTCATCTCGAGGGACCGCAAATTAGATTCCTCGATAGCTTTAATTACATTAGTCAACCTCTGCGTAATTTCACCAGCATGTTTAACCTCGGCGATGTGGCGAAAGGATTCATTCCATTTGATTTTCATACCGAATAAAATCTCAATTACATTGGCGTCATCCCTGAAGCTTCGTACTTTAACGTAGCTCAAATGAAAGCCAATGATTATCGGGATTTTCAAACTTGGTACGCGTCAATGGAAGGATCTATTTATAACATCAAAGAGGAGCTTATTAAATATTGCATTCAAGACGTCAAAGTCCTAAGACAAGGCGTCGAAGCTTTTAGAAAAATTTACGTAGATCTAACAAAATTAGACCCTTTTTGCTTAAAAAATATTACTTTGGCGGGTGCTTTAACCACTATCTATCTTAACAATTACTATAAACCTTACAGCATGGGCATTGTTCCTTCTAACGGCTATAACGCAAAATTTAATTTAAAATATCTCCCTTGGGTGGAGAAAACGGAAAATATAAAATTGCGAACGGCTCTAAGCTATGGGGGTGAATATCGGGTGGGTCGCTATTTAGTCGACGGTTACAGTCAAACTCCGCCCAAAATCTACGATTTCCACGGTTGCTACTTTCACGGCTGTCCATGTCAAAAACTTAATGCCTACAATACCCAACTCAAAGCCAGCAACAGATTTCTGTACGAGCGGACGCTAGATAGAGAGTTGTTTATTAAAGAGAAGATGGTCGGGTATGAATATACCTCGATTTTTGAGTGTCAATTTGCTAAGCTTTTAAAAGAAAACGCCGAAGCAAAGGCTCTATGCAAAAGTTTAACTTTTCGACCTCAAATATCAGCCCGTAGCGCTCTCTATGGGGGACGAACGGAAAATTTTGTTCTTAACTGCCACGCGCAAGGTGAGGAGAAAATTTTCTACAAGGATATTATTTCTTTGTACCCGAAAGTTTGTCGCCATTGTCCGTACCCTAACGGCCATCCCATAATCTATAACAGAGATTTTGACAAATCGCCAGGGTGGTATTTTGGAGTTATGAGTTGTCGTTTGCTGGCCCCTCAAGATCTCCACATCCCTTTAATTCCCTTTCGCAGCGGTGGTAAATTAGCCTACGCCCTCTGTCGCACGTGTTTAGAATTGCGAGCGGAAATCTGCGATCACATTGTCAATGAACGGGCTTTCGAATCAGTCTGGCCGACGGTCGAAGTCTATGCCGCTATGGAGCATGGTTATAAACTCCTCGATATATTCGAAGTTTACCATTATCCAAAAACGGAATACTTCTTCGCGCAGTACATGACTGATTTTATCGCCTTGAAGGTGAAGAATTCCGGATTTCCCGCTCACGCGCAAACGCCTCTGCAAAAAGAAGCGTATATCGCCGATATAAACAAGAATGAAAAGCTCTCGCTGACCGTAGCGGATATTCAATCAAATCCTTCCCTGCGTAATATCGCTAAAGTTAATTTAAATTCTCTTTGGGGTCGCATGGCTCTGAATACGGGAAATATTCGCAGCATCTTTATCAACAATTATTACGAATTGATACGATACGCGAGCGATTACACTCTGGAGTTAGTCGACTTACGGCCAATCACGGAGTCGATCGCTCTCTTATCGTACAAAGCCAAAAGCGATTACGTTTCGGACTATAAACTGGGGTCGGCCATTGTAGGTAGCTTCGTCTCGTGCTACGGGCGACTAGAATTGAACAAGATGCTGCTTCAATTGGACCGCTCATCCTTGTATTGTGACACCGACTCCATAATCTACCGCCATCTACCGGGAGAGTTTGACATACCGACTGGCAATCATATTGGTTGCTGGGCGGACGAACTCGGCGGTGATTATATAACTTCCTTTTGTAGTACCGGTGCCAAAAGTTACTCGTTTCGCACTAGCAAAGGAAAAGAAGTCAAGAAAATTAAAGGGTTGACGTTAAATCGAGAAAATCTTGAAAAACTTGACTTTGAAACCTTTGAAAGTGTGGCGATGAATCCGGAAAAGGAAGTTACAGTCAATGTCCCTTTTAATTTTAAACGGGACAAATACAAGCTGCAGCTAGAGGCCGTTAAAATCACCAAACGATTTCGCCAAACCTCGAATAAGAGATTGTTGAACGCCGATTTGACAACCAGTCGTCCGTACGGTTTCAAAGAGGCAACACCCGCTTCAACATCTCTTACACATGAATTACGAGGCTAGGCGGAGACATGCTTTTGAGGGCTTGTGGGAATCTTGCGTTCCTATCGAAGCCCTGGCCAAAGACGGTTTCTATCTTTCAGATGTAGAAACACAGACGACGCGCTGCGCCTTTTGCGGTATTGCCTTCTACCAGTGGCGTTGCACGGACCATCCATCGAGGGAACATCGGAAGCACAGTCCATCGTGTCCGATGGTTTCCAAAAAACCGTGCAACAACAAACCATTGCGTCAGGGGTTTCCCGACTTCCCGACCAGCGAGGGCACGGATGTTTGCGACCTCCAAACGTGCCCAGCCACCAACGAAGAGCGGTCGGGAAACGAAAAAGTGCGCGTGCGCATCAATCCGTTGTGTTTTCTACTGTAGTGCGTGTGTACAGCCTACCCTCCGAGTCTCGCGTAAACTTTGACCTCCTGAATGCCCAACGGTTTCGGCAACGGATTACGGACTTTGAAATTTTTTTTTTAAAAACAATTAATTAATAGGGGTTTTTTCTGGGTAAAAGGGTTTTTGTTTGTTTATAGTGTGTTTTTTTAATTCTGTTTAAATGTGTAAGGGTTTTTTTGGGGGTTTTCTGGGTTTATATTGTTTTAATTCTTTAATTATTGTTATGTTTTATTAAATATATTTTTATGTTACTATATAATATGTGCATCAAAATAAAAATGTTTATTATTCGAAATGAATCCGCCCGAGTCAGTCTCGCATTCTTTAAAGTTCCAAACACCCGCTCAGTTTCTAATTGTGGGGCCGACGCAAGCGGGAAAAAGCAGCCTTTTAAGTAACTTATTGCAAAATCATCAGCTTATGTTTGACCCGCCGCATAAAAAGGTTATTTATTGCTACGCGGCCTGGCAACCAAACTACGAAAAGTTGAAACAATTGATTCCGGGAATTCAATTTATTCAAGGATTGCCAACCGCCGATCCGGACTTTTGTGAGACGCACCGCGATTCCTACTTGATACTAGACGATTTAGCTAGTCAATTATTTAAACAAGCTCATATTGCCGATTTAGTGTGCGTGACGTCGCATCATTTAGGGTATACGGTCATTATTATTACTCAACAACTGTTCTGTAACTTGACTGATGTCTCAATCATCCTTCTGGAGAAAGTTTCCCCTTTTAAAGAGAACCCAGCCAAACTAGCGTTGTTAAGGGTTATCACAAAAAAAGGTATATTAAGGAAATTTGCCCTTGAAATAAACGGAGATATTGGTGTAAAACGTAACCGGCAAAAAAATTAAACTGCAGTGAAAAACACTAGGAAGAAATTGAGGGTAGAAAAAATAGGAAGAAATTGTGGGTAAAAAAATAGGAAGAAATTGTAGGGGGAAAAACCTAGAAGGAAATTGTAGGAAAGCCAGGGAATGAGTTTAAAATGCGCAATTATGGATTTGGGATCAAGTTTATTTGGAACCGGCATGGCATACGTTGCTTTATCGCGAGTAACTTCCTTGGCCGGTCTCCATCTCTTGCAATTAGACCCGGATAAAATTATGGCAGATGGACGAGCCATTGCGGAGTATTACAGGCTGCGTCAAAAACACAGACCTGATCTACCGCTTATAGAAATAGTGGGGTCGGAAGCAAAGAGAGGTACAAAAAGGCCGACGTCGAAGAGTATTTTAGAAGGTGAAGGAGAGCGACCTAATGAAAAGGCAAAAGAAAGACCAAATAAAAAGATCAGACTATGTCTTCAAAGTAAGGACATTTTTCCCTTGAAGGGATTTGAAAATAGAGATGGAGTAACGTGCTACGCAAATAGCGTTTTGCAATTGCTCTTACTGATTCCGGAATTAAGAAACATAGTTAAAGGGCATAAAGGATCATTGAGCGATAAGCCTATTTTGACTTGCCTTCGTAACACTATTGAGCATGTTGAAAATTCAAATTCGAGTTCCTGCGACGATGGTTTCAATTTGCGAACGGCTGTTGGTCTGCCTTTTACCCACAAACAACAACATGATGCTAGTGAATTCTTATGGGTTCTCTTGCCAAAACTATGCGAAGAAATCGAAACTTGTGACTCTAACGCTCTTCAAGAACTATTATGGTCAAAGTCGCAAAACGTTACCAAATGCCCGAACTGTCGCCTTAAAAAAAGTTCTGGAAACATTATCCAAAGCTGCATTTTCACTCTTCCTTTGCCAAACATCGCGAAAATTGATTGGAAACTATTAATCGAAAGAATGAGACCAACAATGATGGCATGCGGAACTTGTAAACACAGAGAAATTAATGAACGTGATGTATTGATTTCTGCCAATAAGTACGTATTTCTGTGGTTTCCAAGAGATACTGCAGTAAATGGTCACCCTATTAAGATTTTAACCAAAATATCGGGATTCGAAAATCAGAAAGTGGTTTTAAACCAAAGCGTTTAAAAAACTAGGGGCGTCATCATTCACAAATGTACTTCTTTAAACCAAGGTCACTATCTGAATTTTATTCGAAAAGATAACAGCTGGTACGAGGTTAGTGATACAACAATCACCAACAAGACAGATTCGTCAGTAACTTGACTGATGTCTCAATCATCCTTCTGGAGAAATTATCTCCTTTTTAAAGAGAACCCAGCCAAACTAGCGTTGTTAACGGTTATTACAAAAAAAGGTATATTAAGGAAATTTGCCCTTGAAATAAACGGAGATATTGGTGTAAAACGTAACCGGCAAAAAATTAAACTGCAGTGAAAAACACTAGGAAGAAATTGAGGGTAGAAAAAATAGGAAGAAATTGTGGGTAAAAAAATAGGAAGAAATTGTAGGGGGAAAAACCTAGGAGGAAATTGTAGGAAAGCCAGGGAATGAGTTTAAAATGCGCAATTATGGATTTGGGATCAAGTTTATTTGGAACCGGCATGGCATACGTTGCTTTATCGCGAGTAACTTTCTTGGCCGGTCTCCATCTCTTGCAATTAGACCCGGATAAAATTATGGCAGATGGACGAGCCATTGCGGAGTATTACAGGCTGCGTCAAAAACACAGACCTGATCTACCGCTTATAGAAATAGTGGAGTCGGAAGCAAAGAGAGGTACAAAAAGGCCGACGTCGAAGAGTATTTTAGAAGGTGAAGGAGAGCGACCTGATGAAACGGAAAAAGAAAGACCAAATAAAAAGATCAGACTATGTCTTCAAAGTAAGGACATTTTTCCCTTGAAGGGATTTGAAAATAGAGATGGAGTAACGTGCTACGCAAATAGCGTTTTGCAATTGCTCTTACTGATTCCGGAATTAAGAAACATAGTTAAAGGGCATAAAGGATCATTGAGCGATAAGCCTATTTTGACTTGCCTTCGTAACACTATTGAGCATGTTGAAAATTCAAATTCGAGTTCCTGCGACGATGGTTTCAATTTGCGAACGGCTGTTGGTCTGCCTTTTACCCACAAACAACAACATGATGCTAGTGAATTCTTATGGGTTCTCTTGCCAAAACTATGCGAAGAAATCGAAACTTGTGACTCTAACGCTCTTCAAGAACTATTATGGTCAAAGTCGCAAAACGTTACCAAATGCCCGAACTGTCGCCTTAAAAAAAGTTCTGGAAACATTATCCAATGCTGCATTTTCACTCTTCCTTTGCCAAACATCGCTAAAATTGATTGGAAACTATTAATCGAAAGAATGAGACCAACAATGATGGCATGCGGAACTTGTAAACACAGAGAAATTAATGAACGTGATGTATTGATTTCTGCCAATAAGTACGTATTTCTGTGGTTTCCAAGAGATACTGCAGTAAATGGTCACCCTATTAAGATTTTAACCAAAATATCGGGATTCGAAAATCAGAAAGTGGTTTTAAACCAAAGCGTTTACAAAACTAGGGGCGTCATCATTCACAAATGTACATCTTTAAACCAAGGTCACTATCTGAATTTTATTCGAAAAGATAACAGCTGGTACGAGGTTAGTGATACAACAATCACCAACAAGACAGATTCGTCAGTAACTTGACTGATGTGTCAATCATCCTTCTGGAGAAATTATCTCCTTTTTAAAGAGAACCCAGCCAAACTAGCTTTGTTAACGGTTATCACAAAAAAAGGTATATTAAGGAAATTTGCCCTTGAAATAAACGGAGATATTGGTGTAAAACGTAACCGGCAAAAAATTAAACTGCAGTAAAAAACACTAGGAAGAAATTGAGGGTAGAAAAAATAGGAAGAAATTGTGGGTAAAAAAATAGGAAGAAATTGTAGGGGGAAAAACCTAGGAGGAAATTGTAGGAAAGCCAGGGAATGAGTTTAAAATGCGCAATTATGGATTTGGGATCAAGTTTATTTGGAACCGGCATGGCATACGTTGCTTTATCGCGAGTAACTTTCTTGGCCGGTCTCCATCTCTTGCAATTAGACCCGGATAAAATTATGGCAGATGGACGAGCCATTGCGGAGTATTACAGGCTGCGTCAAAAACACAGGCCTGATCTACCGCTTATAGAAATAGTGGGGTCGGAAGCAAAGAGAGGTACAAAAAGGCCGACGTCGAAGAGTATTTTAGAAGGTGAAGGAGAGCGACCTGATGAAACGGCAAAAGAAAGACCAAATAAAAAGATCAGACTATGTCTTCAAAGTAAGGACATTTTTCCCTTGAAGGGATTTGAAAATAGAGATGGAGTAACGTGCTACGCAAATAGCGTTTTGCAATTGCTCTTACTGATTCCGGAATTAAGAAACATAGTTAAAGGGCATAAAGGATCATTGAGCGATAAGCCTATTTTGACTTGCCTTCGTAACACTATTGAGCATGTTGAAAATTCAAATTCGAGTTCCTGCGACGATGGTTTCAATTTGCGAACGGCTGTTAGTCTGCCTTTTACCCACAAACAACAACATGATGCTAGTGAATTCTTATGGGTTCGCTTGCCAAAACTATGCGAAGAAATCGAAACTTGTGACTCTAACGCTCTTCAAGAACTATTATGGTCAAAGTCGCAAAACGTTACCAAATGCCCGAACTGTCGCCTTAAAAAAAGTTCTGGAAACATTATCCAAAGCTGCATTTTCACTCTTCCTTTGCCAAACATCGCTAAAATTGATTGGAAACTATTAATCGAAAGAATGAGACCAACAATGATGGCATGCGGAACTTGTAAACACAGAGAAATTAATGAACGTGATGTATTGATTTCTGCCAATAAGTACGTATTTCTGTGGTTTCCAAGAGATACTGCAGTAAATGGTCACCCTATTAAGATTTTAACCAAAATATCGGGATTCGAAAATCAGAAAGTGGTTTTAAACCAAAGCGTTTACAAAACTAGGGGCGTCATCATTCACAAATGTACATCTTTAAACCAAGGTCACTATCTGAATTTTATTCGAAAAGATAACAGCTGGTACGAGGTTAGTGATACAACAATCACCAACAAGACAGATTCGTCAGTAACTTGACTGATGTGTCAATCATCCTTCTGGAGAAATTATCTCCTTTTTAAAGAGAACCCAGCCAAACTAGCTTTGTTAACGGTTATCACAAAAAAAGGTATATTAAGGAAATTTGCCCTTGAAATAAACGGAGATATTGGTGTAAAACGTAACCGGTAAAAAATTAAACTGCAGTGAAAAACACTAGGAAGAAATTGAGGGTAGAAAAAATAGGAAGAAATTGTGGGTAAAAAAATAGGAAGAAATTGTAGGGGGAAAAACCTAGGAGGAAATTGTAGGAAAGCCAGGGAATGAGTTTAAAATGCGCAATTATGGATTTGGGATCAAGTTTATTTGGAACCGGCATGGCATACGTTGCTTTATCGCGAGTAACTTTCTTGGCCGGTCTCCATCTCTTGCAATTAGACCCGGATAAAATTATGGCAGATGGACGAGCCATTGCGGAGTATTACAGGCTGCGTCAAAAACACAGGCCTGATCTACCGCTTATAGAAATAGTGGGGTCGGAAGCAAAGAGAGGTACAAAAAGGCCGACGTCGAAGAGTATTTTAGAAGGTGAAGGAGAGCGACCTGATGAAACGGCAAAAGAAAGACCAAATAAAAAGATCAGACTATGTCTTCAAAGTAAGGACATTTTTCCCTTGAAGGGATTTGAAAATAGAGATGGAGTAACGTGCTACGCAAATAGCGTTTTGCAATTGCTCTTACTGATTCCGGAATTAAGAAACATAGTTAAAGGGCATAAAGGATCATTGAGCGATAAGCCTATTTTGACTTGCCTTCGCAACACTATTGAGCATGTTGAAAATTCAAATTCGAGTTCCTGCGACGATGGTTTCAATTTGCGAACGGCTGTTAGTCTGCCTTTTACCCACAAACAACAACATGATGCTAGTGAATTCTTATGGGTTCGCTTGCCAAAACTATGCGAAGAAATCGAAACTTGTGACTCTAACGCTCTTCAAGAACTATTATGGTCAAAGTCGCAAAACGTTACCAAATGCCCGAACTGTCGCCTTAAAAAAAGTTCTGGAAACATTATCCAAAGCTGCATTTTCACTCTTCCTTTGCCAAACATCGCTAAAATTGATTGGAAACTATTAATCGAGAGAATGAGACCAACAATGATGGCATGCGGAACTTGTAAACACAGAGAAATTAATGAACGTGATGTATTGATTTCTGCCAATAAGTACGTATTTCTGTGGTTTCCAAGAGATACTGCAGTAAATGGTCACCCTATTAAGATTTTAACCAAAATATCGGGATTCGAAAATCAGAAAGTGGTTTTAAACCAAAGCGTTTACAAAACTAGGGGCGTCATCATTCACAAATGTACATCTTTAAACCAAGGTCACTATCTGAATTTTATTCGAAAAGATAACAGCTGGTACGAGGTTAGTGATACAACAATCACCAACAAGACAGATTCGTCAGTAACTTGACTGATGTGTCAATCATCCTTCTGGAGAAATTATCTCCTTTTTAAAGAGAACCCAGCCAAACTAGCTTTGTTAACGGTTATCACAAAAAAAGGTATATTAAGGAAATTTGCCCTTGAAATAAACGGAGATATTGGTGTAAAACGTAACCGGCAAAAAATTAAACTGCAGTAAAAAACACTAGGAAGAAATTGAGGGTAGAAAAAATAGGAAGAAATTGTGGGTAAAAAAATAGGAAGAAATTGTAGGGGGAAAAACCTAGGAGGAAATTGTAGGAAAGCCAGGGAATGAGTTTAAAATGCGCAATTATGGATTTGGGATCAAGTTTATTTGGAACCGGCATGGCATACGTTGCTTTATCGCGAGTAACTTTCTTGGCCGGTCTCCATCTCTTGCAATTAGACCCGGATAAAATTATGGCAGATGGACGAGCCATTGCGGAGTATTACAGGCTTCGTCAAAAACACAGACCTGATCTACCGCTTATAGAAATAGTGGGGTCGGAAGCAAAGAGAGGTACAAAAAGGCCGACGTCGAAGAGTATTTTAGAAGGTGAAGGAGAGCGACCTGATGAAACGGCAAAAGAAAGACCAAATAAAAAGATCAGACTATGTCTTCAAAGTAAGGACATTTTTCCCTTGAAGGGATTTGAAAATAGAGATGGAGTAACGTGCTACGCAAATAGCGTTTTGCAATTGCTCTTACTGATTCCGGAATTAAGAAACATAGTTAAAGGGCATAAAGGATCATTGAGCGATAAGCCTATTTTGACTTGCCTTCGTAACACTATTGAGCATGTTGAAAATTCAAATTCGAGTTCCTGCGACGATGGTTTCAATTTGCGAACGGCTGTTAGTCTGCCTTTTACCCACAAACAACAACATGATGCTAGTGAATTCTTATGGGTTCGCTTGCCAAAACTATGCGAAGAAATCGAAACTTGTGACTCTAACGCTCTTCAAGAACTATTATGGTCAAAGTCGCAAAACGTTACCAAATGCCCGAACTGTCGCCTTAAAAAAAGTTCTGGAAACATTATCCAAAGCTGCATTTTCACTCTTCCTTTGCCAAACATCGCTAAAATTGATTGGAAACTATTAATCGAAAGAATGAGACCAACAATGATGGCATGCGGAACTTGTAAACACAGAGAAATTAATGAACGTGATGTATTGATTTCTGCCAATAAGTACGTATTTCTGTGGTTTCCAAGAGATACTGCAGTAAATGGTCACCCTATTAAGATTTTAACCAAAATATCGGGATTCGAAAATCAGAAAGTGGTTTTAAACCAAAGCGTTTAAAAAACTAGGGGCGTCATCATTCACAAATGTACTTCTTTAAACCAAGGTCACTATCTGAATTTTATTCGAAAAGATAACAGCTGGTACGAGGTTAGTGATACAACAATCACCAACAAGACAGATTCGTCAGTAACTTGACTGATGTCTCAATCATCCTTCTGGAGAAATTATCTCCTTTTTAAAGAGAACCCAGCCAAACTAGCGTTGTTAACGGTTATCACAAAAAAAGGTATATTAAGGAAATTTGCCCTTGAAATAAACGGAGATATTGGTGTAAAACGTAACCGGCAAAAAATTAAACTGCAGTGAAAAACACTAGGAAGAAATTGAGGGTAGAAAAAATAGGAAGAAATTGTGGGTAAAAAAATAGGAAGAAATTGTAGGGGGAAAAACCTAGGAGGAAATTGTAGGAAAGCCAGGGAATGAGTTTAAAATGCGCAATTATGGATTTGGGATCAAGTTTATTTGGAACCGGCATGGCATACGTTGCTTTATCGCGAGTAACTTTCTTGGCCGGTCTCCATCTCTTGCAATTAGACCCGGATAAAATTATGGCAGATGGACGAGCCATTGCGGAGTATTACAGGCTGCGTCAAAAACACAGACCTGATCTACCGCTTATAGAAATAGTGGGGTCGGAAGCAAAGAGAGGTACAAAAAGGCCGACGTCGAAGAGTATTTTAGAAGGTGAAGGAGAGCGACCTGATGAAACGGCAAAAGAAAGACCAAATAAAAAGATCAGACTATGTCTTCAAAGTAAGGACATTTTTCCCTTGAAGGGATTTGAAAATAGAGATGGAGTAACGTGCTACGCAAATAGCGTTTTGCAATTGCTCTTACTGATTCCGGAATTAAGAAACATAGTTAAAGGACATAAAGGATCATTGAGCGATAAGCCTATTTTGACTTGCCTTCGTAACACTATTGAGCATGTTGAAAATTCAAATTCGAGTTCCTGCGACGATGGTTTCAATTTGCGAACGGCTGTTGGTCTGCCTTTTACCCACAAACAACAACATGATGCTAGTGAATTCTTATGGGTTCTCTTGCCAAAACTATGCGAAGAAATCGAAACTTGTGACTCTAACGCTCTTCAAGAACTATTATGGTCAAAGTCGCAAAACGTTACCAAATGCCCGAACTGTCGCCTTAAAAAAAGTTCTGGAAACATTATCCAAAGCTGCATTTTCACTCTTCCTTTGCCAAACATCGCGAAAATTGATTGGAAACTATTAATCGAAAGAATGAGACCAACAATGATGGCATGCGGAACTTGTAAACACAGAGAAATTAATGAACGTGATGTATTGATTTCTGCCAATAAGTACGTATTTCTGTGGTTTCCAAGAGATACTGCAGTAAATGGTCACCCTATTATGATTTTAACCAAAATATCGGGATTCGAAAATCAGAAAGTGGTTTTAAACCAAAGCGTTTACAAAACTAGGGGCGTCATCATTCACAAAGGTACATCTTTAAACCAAGGTCACTATCTGAATTTTATTCGAAAAGATAACAGCTGGTACGAGGTAAGTGATACAACAATCACCAAGCGTGATAGATTCGTCAGTAACTTGACTGATGTCTCAATTATCCTTCTGGAGAAAGTCTCTCCTTTTTAAAGAGAACCCAGCCTAACTAGCGTTGTTAAGGGTGATCACTAAAAAATGGTAAATTAAGGAAACATAGGAAATTTGCCCTTGAAATATACGGAGATGTTGGTGTAAAATGTAAGCGAGAAAATAATGAAATTGTGGGGAAAAAACTAGGAAGAATTTGTAGGGAAAAAACTAGCAAGAAATTGTTGCAAAATAAACTATAAGTACATAAATAAATTATCAATCAAAATCTACTTTCAAATGAAAAGTAGAAACTTCATTATAATTTCATGGTTTGAGAGTTTTACAAAACTATTCAAAATCTAATTATATTACTTTACGATTGCGAGTTAAATTCCAGAAATTTTCAAATTTCCTCCAAGCTATAGAAAGTATAGCTATAGTTATTTAGAAACCCACAAGAAACTAATTCCCGGTGTCTATTGCTATTGCTAAGTATTCCTCACAAACGAAGAACGTTTAGAAATATTTCAAAATGTAAGTTTTCCATTTAAATTTCAATATATTAATAAAATAGTTCGCAAAATCACAAGCGCCAATTAAATCTAGCAACATTCAATATCGTAATGCTGCCAAACAAGAGAATCGACCCCGTAATTAAGTAACATCGCTTGCGATTTCTCGCTATCCCTGATTCAACCTGTTTCCTTCTGCTGAAATATCCTCTAGTTGGCCGATGATTGAGAGGGGTGGCGGGGGGGCGGTTATTTCCTTTGCCTTTGAGACAACGTGGATAACACGTTGTTTAAGGCCATACTTCCTCATATCAGTTAAAAAAATACAATGGCTATAATCTTGGAAGCAGGGTCCTATACAAAACTCTCTTATGGCCGCTTCTATCTCCTTTTCCTTTCTCTTGAAGCTCATTTAACACGTGGTCAAAAAATATATAGACATCTTCTTCAAGCTTTGCTACTCATGAAGAATTTCCTCAATAATTCTCATTGATATATGTATAGAGTTTCAAAAGAAATAAACATTTTTATCCTACATTTCAAATCGAGGGGTCACTTGAATAATCAGGTGTACAGAACTAAAGAAATCGATTACTTGATTACTAGAATTCTTAGAAAAACATTAGTAATCACAATAATTTTTGTGTTAATCAAAGGTAATGAGAAATCTCCTATAATCACTGGAAATCTCGTGAAACCTTGAGAAAATCAGAAACAATCACATGATTTACAAGTAATCTTTTGTAACCACCTCGGTAATCACACCTTTCGTGAAATAATCACAGATAAACAATCGAGGAATTCGAAAATCCAAAAGAAAAATCATAATCAGTTGAAATAGAAATAATCACTGCATTCATCGAAATTCACGAAGAACCCAGCGGTATTCACGACATTCACCCAAAAATCAATGGGATTCATTGGAATTCAAACAAAAATCGCGAGTAATCAGCGGCAATTACGGGAATCAGTGTAAAGATTATGGAAATCACCGACAATAATCGTAATCACAAAAATCAAGGAATTCTATCAGTAATCATCAAAATTCACATAAAAATTTAAAAATCAGTAGTCAGGTGTGAAACTTTTGGCTGATGACTAGACCCTCGTTTCAAATACTGTCATTTTTAAACTTACTACGTAAATAAAGTACAACATTATATGCTTATCGAAATCTGTTTTATTGAATATAACTTAAATATAATTACTGATATTCAATTATAATTTTAATTAAATTAAGACTGAAGGGACAGATATTATAAAAAAACGTCTTGGTTTGGACCAAGTCCGAAAAAACAAACGATATGTGTGAGGTTTATCAATTGGCTGAAGTTTCAGATATTGCAATTTTTTTTTAAATTATTTTTATTCCTTTAATCCTTAATCATTATTTAATTCAATCACCTGATTTTACTGTTAATCGATCTATTCCCTCTAAATTAATTTAAAAAATTACATATCTACGCTTTTTCAAGAATAATTCCATTTTCCCAAAACATTTTATCATGAAATTAATTATTTTGAAGGGATTTCGTGTCAATGTTCACTAACTTGTAAGCACCTTGACGGAGATAGGTTTAATTGTTGCTGGCTTGGCAAACTTTCAGGTTTGTAATTTATAAGTTCCTGAGAAGACTGCTGCTCAAGAAAATATGATAAATAACTTTTTTGCTCAAACTAATTTATAATCTTATGATGTCTTCTTAAGACAAAGCAACATGTTTATCCGGTGTCGTTTCTTTTAATAGGTGGCTCTCCGCAGTAATGGAAAATTATGATATCGGCTGATATAACCAAAGGTACGGGTAAAGATTACATAAAAAGAAATACTTTTCAGTACCAATGACTTGTTATATTCATTTCCTGCGGAATAATATGGTTAAACACATTATACCTTACCTCAATTTTCCCAATATATATTAAATTTTGCAATCACCAGAGGTTCCAGTGTCGAAACCTTTTCACATTAGTAAACGGTACATGACTTTCCAGACCTAACCTTAATAACCTAACACTATAAAAAATTCATGTACATACATAAATGTTTATGTACATGGCTTGAGACTCGCTAGCGCCGAAGGACCGATCACTTAGTGTAATCGGTGTACATTTGTTAGTGTGTGTGTATTTGGAAATTACATACAGGGAAACTAAACTGGGGTCTTCACTTTCTCGCCTAGAAGCACTGCTATAGGCAGTGCGAGTTGACTGGCCCCCCGCGGCTCGCCTGTAGTGAACTTTGAAACCGTCTGGCGATGACCCTAATGGTGGACAAGCCCCTGTGTGTTTTCCGAAATGGTCTCTACGCCTGATAAAATGATTACGCGTAATACGTAACCAGTGCACAAGTAGCGCCAACAATGTAGTAAGGGGTGATGACGTTTCAAATGTAGATTGACCAAGAATCTCAGAAGCACGGAGAGTGAAATTGCAGTGCAATCTTTCCTTCATGAGGTGGCAAAAGAAATGTAGCGTTTTGATATACGAAATTAAATGTATAAATTCGCGCAACAACCTGGTATGGCATCCACTATTAAATATTCACATTTTCCTTTCGAATTATGTCAAAGTTCGCTTGCTCTTTTAAAACAATCTGAAGATTATTCAATATTAATCCCCCAACACGTACTCTCTTCAAAATAATTAATTTCATGATAAAATGTTTTCGGAAAATGGAATTATTCTTGAAAAAGCGTAGATATGTAATTTTTTAAATTAATTTAGAGGGACTAGATCGATTAACCGTAAAATCAGTTGATTGAATTAAATAATGATTAAAGATTAAAGGAATAAAAATAATTTTAAAAAAAATTGCAATATCTGAACTTCAGCCAATTGATAAACCTCACACATATCGTTTGTTTTTTCGGACTTGGTCCAAACCAAGACGTTTTTTTATAATACATTTTGAGATGTAGTCCCTTTTAGGTCCACGCTTTCCCTTTCACTGTTAATGTTAAGGTCTTCTTGAGAAACAGGAACAATGCCAAGGCTTAGGTTTTCATTTGAAGTTGGGTTAGTTGGCGAAAGATCTACTTGAATGCCTTTAGTTTTGCTCGAAAATTTGTTTGACCTTTTTATCTCTTGTTTCACGATACATTAAATTGCACTGAACAAAGCTATCCATCTTAAAATTTAAATAAATCTAGAATAACATGAAAAAACAAATTCAGCGCGGGTGGCAGCCAGGAGGATTTTTTTTGTTTGTTTATGTTCGTAGTTCGGTATATCACGGTATGGTGGCGCACGGTCAAATATTTCTCTAGGTTCTCTGTCTCTCGCTTATTGGCTCATTTGAATATGTTGTGGCACGAAGTGGTTTTTAAGGAAAGAGAGAAGACTTGCACTAGCTAAAGGTATGCATACCTACTTCCCTATATTTACTTCTGAAATAACACTAGATTGCAGCCCAGCCCCTGTAAGTTAGTTTCTCCGCAAGTTTTTAATGGAACGGTCGTTAACAATCCGGAGTTTATCGATAGGAGTATCTAAAAGCAAATTCCTATAGTCCAAAGCTTCAAAAAAGTACGTATGTATAGTTAATATAAATACTACACCTAAGTGAAAATATCACTTTGAAATTTTTCAGACTTCAGAAATACTTTTAAAAGTTTCACACGTAATAATGCACTTAAAAATATGCAGCACACCAAACAAAAGTGTTGGCTACCATTCGTTATTGTCGAATTATTTTCACAAATGTTATTCTCATGATTTTTAATCACTTTAAAAAAGAGTGCGTTACAATTAATGCTAAATAATTTTACAATAGTATAACCATTGGTTGTCTTAGTTCAACCCAGCTTTGTTTCAATTTGTTCCGGGTTAAAACCTATTTATCCTGTACTATTCATTTGATGGGAATAGTCAATGAGATAGAATATATATAGAGTCACAACGTGAGATCTACTAGAGATCGACGTTTCGCGATACACCTTTTGTCGAGCATGAATTTTTATCAAATACGGGTGGCGCCACCCTAAGAACCTTTTTATTACCGTCTGCTGCTATAATCTGTGTAACAAGCTGTCAAGCTAGTTTTTAAACGTGTTAAATTAAATACGCGAGTTAAATAATAAAAACTCTAGTCCTTTTTAATCTAATAAATGGATGAAATAAAAATCATAACGATGTTTCTGATTGCAAATAAACAAGTAAAAGTTGTAATTAGTTCCGCTAGAGGCTCACAGATGGCGCTGTCATGTTTTGATAAACTTGCTTGATAAAAGCAATGTGTTTCGCGGTAAGCCGATTTGAATTGTAACTCTATCCATCTCATTGGGAATCGTCTGATTTATATACTGCTATTTCCAGAATATCGCGGAGAGGCATAGGATAGGTGTCAATCGTTAAAAATAGCTAAGTTTCAAATTATATTAAGACGAACGTTTCTTAAAATTATTTAAGGAACAGTTGATGAAAATAATTAATATCGATTATTATATTTAAATTATTTAATAAATTTGACTCTGCTAAGGGAATCTTCTTTTGTCAAAATCAATATAAGACAAGTAATGAAGCTTGCTTAAGAAGTAGATCACTACATGCAATTCATAGTTAATATATAGCGAGTAATTAAGAAATTATCCTACTTATTACATATCAAGGAAACTCGAAAGTTAATATAGGCCAATTAAAGAAATTGTTTTCGCGAAATGCAATATTTTCCTTATGTCTCTATGAAAAGAAATCCTACTAAACCTTTTTTCTTCGCAATATAAAACGAAAATAAAGGGAATTGTTTTTGGAATTTCGATGCGTTAAGTAGGTTTCAAGCTATAAAGCTTCGTTTCATTTGGTTATTCTAAGAATGACTTTTCATATTGACAGGTGTTTACATATTAATTAAAGTATACTACATTTATATATATCCTAAACGCTAATTTGGACATTTCAGGCTAAAGAAGGAAAGTTTTGCTTAATGTCTTTCATGATATTGATGTCTTATCTGTTCTTAGTTGATTGAAAACCAAATACTTAATTTCCGACACGAGCTGAATTACATTTTCTTTTTCCTGTCCTCTTTGTAGAAACTCAACGGTTCAAATTGACAAATTAACCCCAAATTAATATTATTCTGAGGTTAAACACACATTGAAATGAGTAGTTTTAGGTATTTTCATGGAGCCAATTGTCATGAAAACAACAATAATCGGGTTACAACTTAGGAAGAGGTTCCATTATTTCAGTGCGGCTTGAGATAAATCGGTTCCAGTATGGTCAAACATTAACATTGACACTGGCTCAGGGTATCGTGAAAGTATAATTCGAGGATAGTGCTTAAACACCAATGTAATTGTAAACAGAGCTTTGTATAATTAATTAATTAAACTTCGGCAGTCGATTTTCAATAAAGAGAAATAATTACATATATAGTGTGTTTCTGAAAAGTCTATCAGAGATTAAGGGTGATGTTCATTGGGCCATCTTGAGTCGAAAATGTTCTATGACATTTATTCACGGTTTTCAAAGTTAAGATTGGAGTTATTTA
Organism: Phalangium opilio; assembly: GCF_054372755.1. NCBI lineage: Eukaryota > Metazoa > Arthropoda > Arachnida > Opiliones > Phalangiidae > Phalangium > Phalangium opilio. The sequence continues at coordinate 1,819,667 of NW_028324203.1, forward strand.
CGGATGACCCCTTTAATTTCTTTATGAAATATAAAGACAATGTTAATTTAATTAAGGAGTCATCCATAAAGCATTCAAATTATAACTTGATGACAGTGGCTCGGATGGCAAAATGCCACAGAACAACTTCACCCCTAATTTTTGATAGACTTTTCAGAAAAACCCAGTATAGGCAGAGAAGTTTGCGGTTAGACCTCCACTCGCCTCAAGATATAATATTTTGTTTTCCCAACTTCTATTTAAGTAACATCATGTGCGTAGTTGGCAATCAATGGCCTAAAAGCCTACTTAATAAAGTTTGTGTTAGGGAAAGATAATGATCCCAATCATGATTATAGTTGTCTATCGATTAGATCAGCTAACGACAGTAACAATTATCTCTGTGAAACTTTGTATTTTGTAAGCGTGTGTACATACCTACACTTGAAAATGAAAATAGTGATTTTACTTGTGATAAAAATCATCCTAACCTCTAAATATTTATAATAGTAGAGTGGCAAGACAGTGCTTGCTTTTCGAATTTTCACCTTATATATTTGTCCAGGAATACTTAGATTTACTACTTGGGATCTTTAAGAGGACATAGACCCCACACAAATATCTCATTGACTGTGAGGGGAAGCGCCAAAAACTTTTAAACCGCCTGCTCCTCCTTCCTCGCGTCTCATTGGTTATGCGAATGTGTGGGACAAATCGAGATCATGACCCTTTAAGCTGTCGTCTGCATCACTTTCGCATCGGAAATGATCGGGAAGTGAAAGAAATTGGAACAGTTTGACGGTAACGACGTTTTTGAAGCGGAAAATTCTCAAACTGTAACTAAATTCGACGATTTAGAAGTTAGTGTAGCTCGAAATTCAGTATTGAAAACGAATGCTTTAATAATCTCGAGAAAAGATGAAGTTTACCTCCCCTTCAAACCCTTTGGACACAATTCAGTGTGTTTTCAGCTTTTTAACACTTTAAATTTTCCACAATATCATATTTCCCAAACCCTTAGAAAACCCCAAATCTGAACAGTTACTGCTAAATATATACATCCTGACCCTAAGTATTGAACAAGGGACCCAAATGTGAACAACAATGATAATCAAAGTGGAGGAATAAAAAAGGCCCTAGGTACCAATACGTTGGGCGTAAATTCATGCTCCCAGATGAAAGTTCACGAAGATTTGATAAGCAAAATAGGATAATATTGTTGAAAATTTTCTAAACATTATATTTTGAAATATGAAGAGAAGAAAAAATTCCATGTTGACACCCAAGTAACGTTCCTGTTACACCAACTTTTCTGCACTTGTTCAATCGATAAAAAGGTTAAATTCAACTCAAACATCAAGGTTTTGTTTTTGATGATAAGCAATATTAATGGATAAAGTTAAAATTGATGTTTTCCCGGTTGCCTGTTTTCTCTGCTGTAACACAACAAAAGTATGTCTTTTCAATGGTATTTCTAGGTGTTTCCATGTAAAATATGATTCTCGCCAACCTACTTCATATTTTTGAAACTTTAATAGATGTAGCACCTGGTCAACCAAATTGTGACACTATATATTTTATGTGATATAATTTTTCGTGTAATTATAAAAAAAATGTAAAAGAAATCAAATGTGAAATATTGATGCAATGCTTAGAAGTAAATATCCATTCCTTTGCAAATTAACAAATTTAAAAAGATCATTTTTTAGCAAATTACAAAGATTTCAAAATCAAATATAATTAAAATGCTCGAAATGAAAACTTATATTTAATCTCGTTACTTATAATTCGATCGAAAACTGTACAATATATACATAAACATATCGAAGTTGTCGTTTTGGCATAAAGTTATATTTAAACATGGTTTATTATGAAGTGCAAAGAAGTATTTTGTTAGCTTAGACCTTGCACAAACATAGAAGGCTATATTTAAAATAGTAATTGAAAATATAGCTCTGGAACTTCGAGCGTAATTCAAACCAGTAACCTGAAACATATTAAATAATGAAGGGTGGAAACCTTCGGCGACGACCATTTTAGATCCTCTAACGTGTAAGTGTCCAGACGGGATGCCATAAAAAATAGAAGTAAAGCCTCTAATAATGTTGGGTCACTTTAGTTCTGTTCGTTTGTTACTAAAACATCCACGTTACTCTAAATAAAGCTATTCGCGATTACTAAATATTTTGTTTTTAAAGCCCATAAATTGTGAAAACTTTATCCCAGAGAAGCATGAAAGTGGTTGGAGGCGAAGGTTTCCACCCTACTTTTGGTGCGCTTCAAAGTCGGCAGTAGCGATTGTACTACATACCTTAATACTGTGTGAATAAAGTATCTAGTGAAATCTTTAAAGCCGAAGTCTTTTTGAAAGACATATACTTAAGTATCAATCATATCCGGATCAATTAAACTTGGCGTTCTATTTGATATGGTAAGAAAATATTTCCTTTCAGGCGATATTCAAAGTAAATACCAGAAACAAGTTCTCTTAAAGCGTGTATAAGATTATAACTATTAACCTTATATCGTCAATGTCAATAAATGAAAGTCTATTTATAATATTTAATAAGACAAAATACACAAAAAATATGATTCTATTGAGTTATGAAATATGGTTTTTTTCTTTTAACTTTCATTTAGTATAAACGTTAGTGATTATGTTTATATTATATGCGAAACGCTGCGGCGAATTTCGGAACTAAACCAGAGAAATGATTTTGGCGCCAAAGAAATTTTTAAAAAGCAGGGCAAACCAAACGGAAGTAAGAGGTAGCCAATGAGGAAAAGTTTGAGAGAGAAGAGCGCGGAATGAAACAAGTTGTTCCATACACAGTGTTGGGTTGTAAATATAATAGCACAAGTCCACTTTATTTTTCCGATTTTGAAAAAGGAATTGGCGGTCTATAGGTATTTCGCGTAATTTTACCTCTCCGAGTGACGTATGTCACGGAGAGGTTCTAAATTCGACGTGTCTGTCTGTTGTTAAACCCCAGGGGACCGCGTTCGCAGTTGGCAAAATCGGAGCAAATGTGTTCTCAATTTCCGTGCCGCATTTACAGTTCCCGGAAATTTGGAAAATTGTATTCCACTTACAATGACTATTACTCCAATGTCTGTCTATCACCACCTACCTCTGGTCATTTGTCTATCTCATATGGACACCAGTCTGTACTTACTGGCCTTCTAAACACCATCATCATCAGGCTTTCTGTCCATCCCACATGGACACCAGTCTGTACTTTCTGGCGTCAATCTCCATCACCATCGTTAAGGTTAAGACATACGCGGCGATCGGCTAGGTTTACGAGAAACGTCTAACCTCCCAATAGCGGGGCTTCCACTTAAGGATCACGCAATTGCGCTGTACTTATCCATAGCTGCGATTCGAAACATTTGTATACTACCTATTTGAGTAAGGTGTATCAACAGGCGTATCCTTCATTTCAAACGTCAATATTAGCCAAGTCTCTCTAGAATGATTAATTGTTCCTTTTTAAAACGATGTAACGCTCAATAAGGCGAATAACTAACGAAGAAAATGTTAAATATTAATTATATTTATTTTAGTATGTAAGATAATCTTGTTTCTCAAATCAAAATTAATAGGAAAATGGATAAAAATCGGTCTATGTGATTGTCTGTGTGTGTCCGTCCGTTGTTACACTAGTGCCTCGCGTTAGCACTTCGCCTTGCGTTGATGTGTTAAGAAATCCTACAGAACTTTAGTATTCCCTTTATCCATAATATAAAGTGAATACGTGGAAATATTTTTCGTAATTACAATTTTTTTAGTAGTTTTGTAGCTTCAAAGCTGTTTCATTTTGATATTCCATAGATAGTTTTTAATATTAACATTTGAAATGGCTGTTTATATATTACTTAAACTATACCACATCTGTATATAGAATATTCCTTGCTATAGTGATAAGAAGAAGAAAGCTAAGGTTACGTCGTGTAAATCAAGTAAGATCCGTAATAGGCTTAGTGAACCACAGAGGAAATAATTGAGACCCGTGATGAAGTAATCTATGGGTTTTGATTTTCCTGTCTGTAATGAAGAGACATTAACAGTTCAGAGTGAACCGAAAGTTAAGTACACGTTAATAATAAGGTCTAGGTGTTGTAATAGAAGTAAGCACAATGATAATGGTGGCAATTAGGTCAGTGAAAGGGCTAATCGTAATCGGGTTGTAGCTTCGGAGTTTTCATTCTTGTTACGGAGCTCATTGGCTTTCATTGCGTCTAACCGCAAATCAGTTTTGGTGATATTTAACGTTAACACTCGTGTTGGCAAACTAAGAATATCGTTGATGTGAAACAAGACAAGAGTGTTCATACTTCAAACCAGTTATTAATGAGAATATAGGGTTACAGTTGAGGCCTAGACAATTGGGCCTTTTCAAACACAAAGGTTATATCTCTCCTAAAGTTATACACTTCATTTCCTGTTTTTTTTTCATTGACTATTTTCCATGTGTCCATGACACATCTTTATTGGGTGTAAAATGTGTTCTGCTTTATTGGATATTCGCTATACTTAGAATACTACTTTAATAATTCGTAAATTTTTACTTCCAAAAAAAACGAGAAATAATTATATATCTAGGTTAAAAAGTTTGTAGTAGTAGCCCTTCTCTTGACTCGAAGAGGTATTTTTGGTTTTTCCAACTAGTTAAACTCTTCTTTTGAAAAGGAAATTAATATGAATTCAAATGTTGAAAGTAGCCTTCATCATGCTAGAACATTTTAATGCATCCCTAATACAGCACTGAGTTTCCACCGATTTAAAGGTTTTTAGCAGGGATAGTTGGACCGATTTATTACTAAATATGGGTTATGTGCGTCTACATAGAAATTTGTTTTACTTTTTTAAGTCTGATAAATTTTTTCAATGCATTAACGTTTTCAGTTTGCGAAAGACGCTGGTCTCTATGTTTTTCAGTTTTACATAACGTTTTAGTCGCTTACGGTTAAATGCTTTTAATATGATTTAGATCGTCGTTTTCAGATGTGTCTTTCATTTGGGCATGCGACGATTGTAATTAGTTACATTGATCCTAGGTGTTTTTCCTAATTAACATTTTGAACCAAAAATGAGTAGGCCTAGTTCATATTTCTGAAGGATAAAATTAAGTACCAAAAATTTAACAGGTGGGTTAGCTATTAGATGAGGACAATGTTGAACGTTCCGAGATCAGGTCTTTGCTTCAAATGTGAACTTATGAAGTCTGCAATCACAAGTTAATAATACAACTTCAAGGTAGAAAATACAATGGATGATATTATGTGTTTACGGAAAATAATAATTAAAGAATGGAGCCATATTGGTCCAGGACGTTAACCAGAGTTCGACCAAGTCAACAACCTCAAAAATACACTGAAACTTTGCGCCATAACACAGCGAAAAATCTACTTACACGAAAAAAAAGGTCCCTAGATGACGCTACTAACTATTCCCTTACGTTAGTACTACACTGTGAATAGCTTGATTTCGTGTCACCACTTCATGAAATTTTATTAAAAGAATGAAAATTAAATTATGAACTTTAAATTTTTTCTACACGCGCTCCCTTGCGACTTTAAACCCCACAATGACGACAGAAGCTCTTCAGCCAATCAGAGAAGAGGAGACAATTTGAGGTGAGGGATAAATGAGGTGAGATTGATTGGAAATGATGACGGTCAACCTGCGGCACCGTAACTCTCCCAGCATGCCTCGCGCACGCCCCTACCCTTTGGTAGGCGATTGTGAAGTACTGCCGCGTAGCTCCATTGTATTTGTAAGAGAACTAGACTCGAGCGTGGGAAATAAGGCGGTGGCACAGGGCAAATGACCAGTTTAAAAATTAAATTGGTGGAGGTGGTTCAGTGGGCCACGTGACCACTAAGAAAATTCAAGGGTAACCAAAGTCCAGACATTAATTCAAATATAGTATTTATCCATTTATTTAGTTTAGCAGACGACGTGCCCTGGTCATTGCTCATGGACCAGTTTATTTATTCCAGGCCAGGGGGGGGGGGTGTCGCTGGCCAAATGTCCAGTTTAAAAATAATTCTTATTTCCCACCCTGCTAGACCCTATTTTTACGATTCGGTACTGTGCAACCCTACCTAAACGCTGAGGATGCTGGGAGAACTACGGGGCCGTTCCATAGGTGGGGATACAGAGGCAACGTTATAGGAATAGGGGTGCCACTCCATCCCTTTTTCCTTCATGATTGCACGGATATATCAACTGTCATGATTCTCTTATAATTACCTTCTGTAGTTTTAATTCTTTCAGTGAAACGTTTCATCTTGAACTATTGTTGCTAACAAAAGTCGGTCCCTTGGAGGCGTATTATTTTTACCTTTTGGTTCAGCCAAGAAGTGATGTCTAGTTTACTAGGGAGAACGCCTCTAATTTCCAACCAGAATATCATTGGTCCTTGAAAACTCACGTCAGCGCGACGCTAATGAGTTCGAAAATTACTGTCGACTGAGAAGAGGCGAAATGGCCCGGCCTCCTTTTTTTGTATTTTAAAAATGGGGACTGGGACTAAGGCCCCGGCGAATACTTAGGCATCTTACACCTTCTCCCTAATAAACCATAGATATCACTTCTTGGTTCAGCTAAAGAATGGAGAAAACCACACAGTGACTGTTCTCGAATAACTAACCCACCCTGACTGAAAGAAGCAAGTTGTAGGGAAAAGGGGGTATGGTTTATAATACAGCATGCGGAAAACAGTCTTCTAATTACAGGGTCTTTTTGGCGGTTTTAATTAACGCTTACGCCAAGGAGAGCGGCCAAGTTGAAACGAAAGACAAACCCCAATTTCATTTATCGCATGCCAAATGGCCCGGAGCGCAACAGTCTGTAATCTCTAGCATCCATTTTACACCCCAGCGTGTACTCTAATACCTTCATGAAGCTAAAACAATTTAACCCAGAGTATTGACGATTTAGAGTTATTTGTATGCCGTTGTCTGTTATACCAAAGGCGAATAGAATTTAACAGAATGTGAGGTATTAGGATATAATGATAGTGGTGATATTTATAACAAACAATCAGCAATACTTTAATATTACCAAAAGCCTATAGATATAAAAACAAAAAGTATACTTCATTAATAATTCCCTGCTTTTGGTTCACTGTCGACGACATGTAAACTGAGAAGAAAACTACTCTCTGCTCAACCTTCTACAGGAACTAACCAATCAGAGAAAAGCTTCTTGACGTCATAGGTCTTTAGAAAGTAGTACATGATGCTGGCGATCCAAACGTTCATTTTTGGTACTAAAGCTAGCATCTGCTACATTATCAGCCTATAATCTCTGAGACTTCTGTTGAACATTTTGTTGCCGGTCCATCCTAATAAAGCAAAGGCCCATTGAGAATAAGGGCAAATGACTAAATCCACTCTTTTTGCTGTCCACAAACGTTTACTTTGAGCTAGATTTTCAATATCCTTATAAGAAACGTAATCCACAATTTGACTAGTATTATCGTTTTCTGGATATTCTTCTCGGTACTTCATGATGGTAAAACACTTGTCAAAATTGTCAATTATATTACGACTACGAGAACCTAGGCCTAATTTTGATGAACTTGCGTTTGTTTGTTTTTCAATCCCTCCATATAAGATTATTCCCTTTGTTTTAAGTTTTGAAAAGAGATCTTCTAAGATGCCAGTTTCTTTTCCCTCATTTGGTGATGTGTTAAGTAGATCAAGATCGTGCCCTTCTGGTTTTTATCTACGGAAACCTCCAGTTATTTCAACTAAGCAATTGTTTAGCAAAAGATTTTGCACCAAAGTTTTCATATTTTGACCTTCTTTCTAGGTCACCGGAGAATTTAGGTCTGAATGAAAAGCCAGGCCATATACTATTCTTAAGTTTGATCTCCATAATTTAGGCGTATTTTTAACTTTTTCCAAGGTATCATAACCTTGGCTGAACCATTTTTTAGCGGTGCTTGGTCCCACACCAAAAACTGATGTTAAATCAGTCACACTTTTGAACCAATTAGAGCTTGCAGTTTTTTCATCTTCTTCACAATGTCCGTTTTCTATTATATCTGTTATGATTCGCGCGGAATGTTGGCCAATATCATGGATTTTGGTAATATCTCCCGAATGGTTTATTCTTTTAGATTGTTTCAGTGCTGTACAGGCTTTTCTAAAAGCTAAAGCTCTGGGGTAATCTCCAGGGTCATCACGTAATTCAGCTTCTTTAGCCAAAATTTCTAAAGCTTTAACCAAATCTACGTTTTCGTGGCTTAATAGTGTAGGCCTTTAACACAAATACTGGTTTCTCTTCATAATTTTTGAAGGTATGACTTCACTATCTGACAATTTACGTTTCAATTTGTAACTTTCAGTTATTTGGGGTGTATGTGATTTAACGCTGTCAAAAAACCATTTTAGAGAGAGTATTTCAATATTACTATCGTGTTTTAAATCAATAATTTGTTTCAAAGCCAATTCCTCAGAGTCTACTTCAGTCAGTACATGGGTAACATTTTCAGATAAAGTTTCGCTTATCTTATAACCATTCTTAATAGCGCAGTTTTTTATTGATTGCAACCGTAATTTTTGTATTTTTGAAAGTATAATGTATAAAAGTATACCTTTTTTGTATCAATTTCATTAGAATTATTTACTTTGAAAAACCACGATGTTTATCAGAAACAAATTTACCGCCAAAATACTAAACAATGTAAACGATATTCATCCGCCGTTAGATGGCGTTCGTTACAGAAACGACGACACGCTCACGTGTCAAGCATTGACTAATGAGAGAACGCAAACTTTGAATTTCCAGTATAAAAGTTGGTTTGAAGTTCAGGCGGCTTTCTTTCTTTCTTTCTTTTCTTTCTTTTCTTTCTTTTCTTTCTTTTCTTTCTTTTCTTTCATTTCTTTCCTTTCTTTCCTTTCTTCCTTTCTTTCCTTTCTTTCCTTTCTTTCCTTTCTTTCCTTTCTTTCCTTTCTTTCTTTCTTTCTTTCCTTTCTTTCCTTTCTTTCCTTTCTTTCTTTCCTTTCTTTCTTTCTTTCTTTCCTTTCTTTCCTTTCTTTCCTTTCTTTCCTTTCTTTCCTTTCTTTCCTTTCTTTCCTTTCTTTCCTTTCTTTCCTTTCTTTCCTTTCTTTCCTTTCTTTCCTTTCTTTCCTTTCTTTCCTTTCTTTCCTTTCTTTCCTTTCTTTCCTTTCTTTCCTTTCTTTCCTTTCTTTCCTTTCTTTCCTTTCTTTCCTTTCTTTCCTTTCTTTCCTTTCTTTCCTTTCTTTCCTTTCTTTCCTTTCTTTCCTTTCTTTCCTTTCTTTCCTTTCTTTCCTTTCTTTCCTTTCTTTCCTTTCTTTCCTTTCTTTCCTTTCTTTCCTTTCTTTCCTTTCTTTCCTTTCTTTCCTTTCTTTCCTTTCTTTCCTTTCTTTCCTTTCTTTCCTTTCTTTCCTTTCTTTCCTTTCTTTCCTTTCTTTCCTTTCTTTCCTTTCTTTCCTTTCTTTCCTTTCTTTCCTTTCTTTCCTTTCTTTCCTTTCTTTCTTTCTTTCCTTTCTTTCCTTTCTTTCCTTTCTTTCCTTTCTTTCCTTTCTTTCCTTTCTTTCCTTTCTTTCCTTTCTTTCCTTTCTTTCCTTTCTTTCCTTTCTTTCCTTTCTTTCCTTTCTTTCCTTTCTTTCCTTTCTTTCCTTTCTTTCCTTTCTTTCCTTTCTTTCCTTTCTTTCCTTTCTTTCCTTTCTTTCCTTTCTTTCCTTTCTTTCCTTTCTTTCCTTTCTTTCCTTTCTTTCCTTTCTTTCCTTTCTTTCCTTTCTTTCCTTTCTTTCCTTTCTTTCCTTTCTTTCCTTTCTTTCCTTTCTTTCCTTTCTTTCCTTTCTTTCCTTTCTTTCCTTTCTTTCCTTTCTTTCCTTTCTTTCCTTTCTTTCCTTTCTTTCTTATCAAACGAGGTCTATTGTCGTCATTGTCGATTTCCCCCAAAATCAACTCCGGCAAATTATTTTTAAAAATATATATTAATATATTATATTGCGCTAATTCGGCTTTAAATTTTTGTATAGATTCTACTTTAGCACAGTCTTTCGGGTTAACTTTAGCTTTGCGGCAAAGCTCTATAGCGGCATCTCGTTGAGAGGCCGTATCGCCTCTATCCGCTCGTGTGTACGAAATCGACTTAAATTTGTTTTTAAGCGCGATATTAGTCGGGTTTTTCTTATGTTCCGAATGCGCAATTGCCACGGAAATCGCTCTCGCTAGACACAGATTATCATTGTTCACGATCCTGATAATTCCTCGAGAGTCACGAGAAAAGATATCAAAGGACCGCACTCCATTGGGAGCAGCACGGCCAAACCCTTCCACCGGGATTCTCACCACGTGAAATTTTAAGACGATGGGTCCCAAAAAGAATCTTTCAAACTCATCATCGTATAAAACTGACTCTATCTCATCTAAAACAGATTTAGAGTCCAATTGGTCAGCTCTACGAAATGAGAGTGATATCTCCCCCCTGTTTGGCAAGCTTAAACTTTCGGCCGTTATCTGAATCATATCAGATGGAGCTAACCTATTAAGAACGGCCTGGACAATATTGGCTAAGCCTTCAACCAAATTATTAGTTATTCTTACGGTGATTTCGAGACCCGTTAGGTTAAATCTAGGGTACATTTGCACTCTTTGATCCGTAATTTCACAGTGAGGTAGAGAATCTATTGGCGTCATAACTGCCCCCCTCGCTCCGCCTCCAGATTGGTCAGGGAAATTACTAAGACCCGAAAAATCTATAGAGGCGAAATCGTTTTGAGAGGCGAAACCCAGCTCTGGATTATTGTTTAAAAAGTCGCGAGCTATACGATCATTCTGGGAAGATTCAAATTCCCGCACAATTGATTCTTCCTTTTCGAAAATGTTTAAAGCTTTAATCATGTTTTCATCTTGCTCATCAACGAGTAGATTTTCAGCTTGCATTTCGTCTATATCGCGTTGACCTATGTCAAACGCCCTTTTTTCGAAACGAGCCATATATTGCTCACTACACGTTAAAGGCAGATTATTAAAGAATGTTTCCAACTCTTTAATGTCGCGGCATTGTTCAGGCTCACGCGGTACGCTTAACATATATTTAAATATGTCTGTAAATGTTTCAAGAATAGCGTATCCTCTATTAGATAAAAATGTCGGTAATATTTCCCCGACTGTAGCTGGGTTAAGTTTGAGTACTGTACATAAATTAAAGAAAAAAGCGTAGATTTTCTCAATGGGCCAAGGTCGTGAAACAACCAACGACTCGATCTCTAATAAAATAGATTATTGAGCGTCTATATCGCGTTGATTTATTTCTAACGCTCTTTGTTCGAAACGGCCCCATAAAGATCACGATACGCTAAAGGCACATTATTATAGAGTGTGTCCAACTCTTCCGCGTTGCGGCATTGTTCGGGTTCACGCGGTACGCTTAACATATATTTAAATATGTCGGTAAATGTTTCAAGAATAGCGTATCCTCTATTAGACAAACAAGGCGGTAAAATTTCCCCGACTGTAGCTGGGTTAAGTTTGAGTAATGTACATAAATTAAAGAAAAAAGCGTAAATTTTCTTAATTGGCCATGGTCGTAACGCGGCCAATTCCTCGATCTCGAATAAAATAGATTCTTGATCCATCTTTACGCGTTTTTATAGTAAAAAAAAACTTACGTTAAATGCTATCCCCATGAAAAACAAAAAAGAATATAAAAATACGTTACCTTTCAAATCAAGACGTGTCCGGGCAGGTTTTGTAAAACTTTTCTAAAAGCGAGACTATGCTATTCGTCTTTACTTTATAACTCTGAAGTAGAGAATGAGTTTTGCATACTCAACATATCGCCTTATATAGGTCATAACACTCACCTTACCCCCCTCCTCCCCCCACATGTTGTACGTAACGGCTTTTTACGAAGCAAAAATGTAATCTTTTTTAGATACGTCCCCCCTCTCTCCCTCTAAAGAGCCCGTACTATAACATGAACCGACCAACACAGTTTCGTCCAGGCCTGTTTACCCTATATGAAAGAGGCCAACCCATAACTAGAACTGCCACCCACCCTCTCTCCCCAAAACTAAACTCTAACTAGAACTCCCCCCCTCTCTCTACCCCCAAGCTAAACTCTAACAAGAACAAATCTTTGCCCAGACCTGTTTACCCTATATGAAAGAAGCCAACCTTAAACTAGAACTGCCACCCCCCTCTCTCCCCAAAACTAAACTCTAACTAGAACTCCCCCCCTCTCTCTCTACCCCCAAGCTAAACTCTAACAAGAACAAATCTTTGCCCAGACCTGTTTACCCTATATGAAAGAAGCCAACCTTAAACTAGAACTGCCACCCCCACCCCCCCTCTCTCCCCAAAACTAAACTCTAACTAGAACTCCCCCCTCTCTCTACCCCCAAGCTAAACTCTAACAAGAACAAATCTTTGCCCAGACATGTTTACCCTATATGAAAGAAGCCAACCTTTAACTAGAACTAACCCCCTTTCTCCCCCTCTAAAGAATGAAGACATAAGCCATGTTAGGGCTCACTTTGATTTTGACAGTCGAATAAGAAGGTCGCTTGAATTGTAAGTAGAATTTTTGCGTAACAGTTTTGGGCGCTCGCTTGGTATAATAGCAACGGTTGCTTTTTTTAAGATAAGAATGGAAGTTGATAATTTTCGCAAACGAAAACTCCCGTCCAAACCTCGTAAAATCAATTCGAGATTTCATTTGGGAGAAGTATTTCTATCTTTCGGATTCACGTCTGATCTCAATATAGAGATTAGAGTATGCCAGAAAGAACCAGATTTGTCTACGTTTCGCTTTGATGTTGACACCTGGCAAGCTTTTGCATCCAAAATTGGTCCGCTTAGCGGATGGACAAGTTGCCAAGAACCCACATCATACGACGCTATTTTAGCCGATACTCCATTATCTTCGACATCAGCACACGCAAGTAGTAAGTTACCACACTTTTAGGCATGCAAATTAGCCAGCAATGATCCAAATTTGCATAATTCAGAAATCCCACTTTTGACTATGCAAATTAGGATCAAAATTTGCATAATTCAGAAATTCCACTTTTAACTATACAAATTTGTCAAAAATGATCAAAATTTGCATAATTCAGAAATCCATACCTTAAACAATGCAAATGAACCGTATCACACCTGTCAATCAAAATAGTTAATAAAAGCAATTAGTACATTGATGAATAAGTCATTAGCAATAAATAACTCGACAAGTAAACATGGCAATGTTAGCACCCGCTTACGATTCCTTTTACATTACTTTACCTAGTAATGCCTCGATGCAATTATATCCTGAAAATACTAAAACAAGTTATAGGACGGAACTACCTACAACGTATAACTTATCGGAGGGAAATTGGGAGGTTGGATTGTCGGAAATAAATATGCCTTCAAAGTGGGATAACATAACTGATTGTTTTGATGAATTTGTCGTAAGATCGGTGGATCTTGATTATGAGTACGAAATTGGGGAAGGGGGTTGTGGTAAATTGGGAAATATAGTGAGGGGACCGAACGACGAACCTACAAGTATTTACCAAAAATTATTCGAAACGTTTAAACAGTCAATAACAACAAAAGCTAGGGATGATATAAATTTTGAACTAATGATGAAAGAGGGAATGACATTTATGCAAATTAAAATTAACGGAGACAAACAAACGGCTATTAAGTTTCCTAAAGAATATGGAAAAGTACTTGGAATAGCGGAATTAGATTGGGATCGATGGATTGTTCGGGAAACATATATAGCTAGTAATCCTTTAGACACTGCACGAGATCAATTAGATACCAGAAATTTGGGTAAATTCCAAGTCAAACAATTTGTTCCAAGGGACCGAAATAGACCCGTTGACGTAAATAAAGATGTTAATAAAGCATCAATCGAAACGAAAGCTTATACGATACCTCACGGTACGTATGAAAGTATAGATACCGTACTCGAAGCAATGAAAATGGTTTTACCCGAATCGAAACGAAAATATTTCGATTTTGTGTATAATAAAACAGGAACAGTAACAATCAAATGCGGGGTTGGAATTGTTAAAGAGAACACCCCATGGCATAAAATTACCGTAAATGAGGCAAAATATATGGATTATTTTTCAATTACATTTCCAAAAGATAATCCCGGATTAGGTTACATGTTGGGATTTGATAAGAGTCAAGTAGACACTCCGTTGAGGAACAATACGGAAAGTAAACATCTCAGAGATATAAATAGAGGTGTACAAACTTTATTCATTTATACGAGTCTCATATACCCCCAGGTAATAGGTGACTCTTGGGGTGGGCTTTTACGTACAATTCCAAGACCTGAAAACAGTCGAGATAATAAACCTCACGTGTTAACATTCAATCCAATTAATTATTATCCAGTACGTACACCCAATTTTAATTTAGTTGAGATAGATATAACGACAGATTCGGGAACGAAAATCCCATTTAAACTCGGAAAAACCGTTACGACTTTACATTTTAGAAGGATCCGTAATCACTAATAATGTCTGTACGGAATAGATATTATAATTATTATTTACAACAATCGGGCGAGGCGTTTGTTGGGCCAGTATTTCAAAGAGGAAACGGTTTGGGATCTATATTTAAGAGTTTAGTTCGCTTCATAACCCCATACTCAAACCAGCAGCAAAAGCTGTTGGACGAGAAGCGATAGGTGTCGGAAGTAGATGGTTCGGCGACATATCAACGGGAGCAGATCCTAAAAGATCTTTCAAAAAGAATATTAAAATTGCGGGGTCTAATTTATTACATAAAGCGGGTGATAAAATAGGGGAAGCGCAATTTGGGAGTGGAAGACGTAAAAGAAGAAGAAGAACCAGTAAGCTAGGAAAGAGAAAAGTGAAAAGAATAAGGAAGAAGACTGATTTTTTAGCTTAAAGAAGTACCCTTAAAAATCAAAGGGGGGTATAAAAGTAGGGAATTTACACGAGTAGTAAATAGTTTACGTTTAAACAGTGACAAATAAAGTTATTCAAAAATGGAAGGAATGATGTCGGAATTAGATTTTTTCGCTAAACCCGTCACTAATTTGAATATTGTGGCCAGTAACGACATACAACTACAAACTGTTAATGCTATAACGGATGGTGGTCCATTGGAATTTTTTATTCCCGGAACTCCCGATAGTTATATAGACACTTCAAAAATTAAACTGTACGTTAAGGCTCAAATATTAGGATTTAACACAACTGATAATAAATGGGTAGAAATCGCGGGCAACGATAAACTCGGACCGGTTAATTTAACCTTATGGAGTTTATTTGATCAAATAGAAGTTATGTTTAACGATACTCAGGTTCAAGTCGTGAATAATTTAGCCCCATATATCGCTTATTTCGAAACAATGTTAAATTATGGGAAAGAAGCTAAAGACACGCAATTGGCATTAGAAATGTTTTACAAAGATACAAAACTAACAAATGCCGATTCACACCATGCCGAGAATAGCGGAATGAAATCTAGAAGAACCAGAACCGGAGCATCTAAAATATTTGAAATGATAGGGAGATTACACGTTGATGTATGTAAGATGAACAAGTTCTTATTGAACAACGTTGATATAAAGTTTAAATTTATTAGATCAGCGGATACTTTTCCAATAATTTATCAACCTGGCGCTGCTGCTGCTGATCCAATTACTAATTATAAAATCGTTATTAAATCAGCTTCTTTATTTGTACGGAAAATAAAACCAAACTCTGAAATTATGCTAGCGCATGCTATGGTTTTGGAAAAAACACCGTGTGTGTATCCCATTAATCAAACTGTAGCAAAGTATTTTAGTATCGAAGCAGGGAACAGTGACACGATTAAAGAAAACCTATTTTTAGGTAGAATTCCTAATCGAATGATTATCGGATTCGTTAAAACATCAGCCTTCAATGGGCGTATATCTCAAAATCCATTTTATTTCGAACACTTAGATTTGAACTTTTTATCAGTTACAGTAGGGAATAAAAATTATCCAGATCAACCTTTCACACCGGATTTTACTCACGATCAATACTGTAGGGAATACGCTTCCTTATTTACGGCTCTAGATATGTATGGGAAAAATAAAGGAAACTACATTAGTCTTTTTGATTATCCTAGAGGTAACACTTTATACGCTGTTGATTTTACTCCGGAAGAGCAGGCTAGTGCCGAGCATTGTTCTTTAGAAAAACACGGTAGTTTAAGGTTGACTATACGTTTTAACAAAGCACTCACGTTTGCGGTAACAGCCATAGTATACGCCGAGTTCGAAAACGAGTTATTAATAACGAGGGATCGTAACGTTTTGTACAAACTAGAGTGAGAGTATGGACGAGTACGTTTATTTACCAACTCGAAAAGATAATAATCTTCTCGTAACAGTTAGAAATAACAAAAGACACGTAACTATCGTCGGTAATTGTTGGGATTTTAAGGAAATTAAAAAGGTGTTGAAAGAAATATAAAATTAAACGTCTTCAACGAATTAGCGTCAAATGATCGCGTGAAAATCATGAAACAACAACAGTACAATCTCTCCGATAAACAAACTATCGAGATAGCCGAAGCTGGTGATGATCTAATTATTTCCATTTCCGATAATGCGAGAACGGAGTATATGGTTACAATTAGTAACAAAGTATATCAAAACTTATGGTTGCTGGTGGATTATATAAACTTGTTTTTCCAAGACGTCTTACCCCGCTTCCACAGTACCCTACCGGAAAATTTTCAAGTTGAAGGTTACGTATCTGGAACCGGAACAAAGTATATCGACATTCGACAATACGTATGCGAAAATTCAAATATTCATCGCTACGATTTACTGTGGATCGCTACGTGTAAACGATTTTGTTTAAATAAAACCACGTGGAGTCGATTGAAACAAATAAAACCGGAATTGGACCGGCAATTGGAAATAAAAGCCAATACCAAGGAATTATTCAGAACAATGATTTTGCGAGACATTACCGAAAATTTACTGGAAAAGACCAACTGCTGCGGTAATCTTAATTGCCAAGGCGAAATCGAACACCACGTATCCTGCACCTCAAATTCGAATACTGACTTGAATATCCTACAAGCGATATCGATGTTAAATAAGACGAACCTGAAGAATGAGTTTGAAAAACGATTTGGAGAGAAGAACGAAAATTTGGATCAATTATTTCTTATTATTACCGACAATGTAACGGAATTGAAAAGAGATGTTTTTTACAATTACGTTTGATAAATAAAAAGCTTATTCACAGATGGTTTTTTTCTTTAATACCCAAATACCTTCTAAGATGGTTAGTAAACGAATAGCGCGTAAAATCGAAAATATATATTACGATCCGCAACATCCCGCGAGTTTAGGATCGGTGAGAAAATTACAAAAAGCTCTACCAAATGTATCAAAGGAAGATATCGAACAATGGTTGATTTCCCAACCCGCGTATACGAAACATAAACCCAGAAGAAAAATATATCCTAGAAATCAAACGTACGTCACTAGTATGAACGAGGTTTTCCAATGCGATTTAATCGATTTACCCCAATTATCCAAATACAATAACAAATATCGTTATATTCTAACCGTCATTGACGTCTTGTCGAGATACGCGTGGGCTTTACCGTTAAAAACAAAGGGGGCGAAAGAAATTATAAAAGCTCTCGGTACAATCTTTAAGCAACGTACACCTTCGAGGTTAAATTCCGACGAAGGAAGCGAGTTTAAAAACAAAAAAGTGCAAGCCTATCTTAAAAGTAAGGATATCCATTGGTACGCTAGTTACGGTAATTTAAAATGCGCCATGATAGAAAGATGGAATAGAACATTGAAAACGCGAATGTTTCGATTAATGACGAGAAATAACAATTATAATTACACGAAACATTTACAAAAAATTGTAAATGGATATAACGCCACTGTTCATTCAACAATCGGTATAGCTCCGAAAAACGTAAATATAAATTACGAACATTTAATATGGAAACGATTATACTACAAGAAGAAACGTACAAGCAACAAGCCAAAATTACGAAAGGGTGATTTGGTGAGAATTACGTCCGACAAAGGCGCTTTTGGTAAAGGATACACTGGATATTGGACGAATGAAATTTTTGTCGTACATAAAGTACTACTACGTACTCCAACTGCTTACATAATAAAAGACGAAAACGACGAAATAATAAAAGGATCATTCTACGAACCGGAATTACAAAAAGTCGCTAAATGAACACGGAAGAATTAAACCTTTTTTTAAGCACAGATCCTCGAACGAGACCCTACTTCATAGGAGTGTTCCCGAAAGATATTTTACCCGACCCACCAGAACGGAAACCCTATTGTTTCGTAGTCAATTCGGAACCATCCTCAAACGAAGGATTGCATTGGTTAGGAGTCTATATCGATACTAACGATAACGGTTATTTCTTTTGCTCGTACGGTAAAGACCCTAGTTATTACGGTTTTAATCTATCAAGCTACGCTTCCAATTGGTATTACAATAATTGTCAAATACAACCGAATAGTTCATTTACATGCGGGGGACACGTTATTTTTGTTTTAACAAGTTTGTGTTACGGATTTTCCTATAATGAAATAATACGAGAATTGTACGACGTGAAAGATAAACCTTACAACGACGTTATTATTATGTTAAATATGTGTTTACATTTATTGAATCAAGAGAAAAAATGAATAAAATATTTTTTTATTTTAAAAAATTGGTACATTTTCATTTAGACCATTTTATCGGTGTTTTGACTTTTCGCAATTTCATACCAGTAAGGAGACGTCTCGGGCGATAAGGATGACCGTCACCATCATCACCATCATCACCCTCCTCCTCCGGTATACCTCTGGTATATCGTCGATGTCTTTTCGATTTCGGAGTCGACGTGAGTTTAGGCCGTGGGAATGACTTCTTAATCGTCGAGGGCACCCTCGAGGGTGACCTCGGCGTTGACCTTGAGAGAGCCAGGGGGTCCCTTGAGGTGATTGTTGTTGCGAAGGCGGCTGTTGCAATACTGAAAACGGATTAGGTGTTAGAAATTGCGGTGGTTGAACGGGTTGTTGTTGTTGTTGAACTTGGAAAACTGGTGGAATATTTGCAACGTTGACGTTAGGAGGTTCTATCAGGCTCTTCATAGTCAAATACTTTTGTAAAGTTAATAAATAATGTCGAAGTTTATCCTCCGAAGAGGTGTTTTGTTTTAAAATCCGACTCATTTCACGATCCAACTCTGTCGCTTCTTTTTCAGCTCCCGATAAAACAGCGGATTCGGGTAGTAATACCATTCGTTTCATCTCGCTAATGAAGTGATGGTAGATATCAAGGTCGGTACCAAAGCAGCTATTAACCCGGGTAAAAATCCTCCCGCCTGTTTTATAAGAAGTTTCCGTTTGTTTTTAGCCAGACCTCTTTTATTAGCGATTTTTCTTATATATACTCGATGTTTTTTAATATAAATTCTATCCTTTTCGGGTAAAGGAATATTTCCCTTTAACAAATTATAAAACGTGTTGTGAACGGCTTTGATTTGACTTTGCTTGGCTTTTTTCAGTACCTTGGTTAATTTTCCTCCGCCACTTTGACTGGCGCGTACCAATCCACGAAAAAATGGTAAATGTCTGTGTAACGGATGACGTCCTCTCTTTCGAATTTTTCGTTTAAAATTTATTTTTAATACTTTTTTTAACAAACTCGATTTACGCTTTCTCTTAACCATTCCAACTCCTCGAACGTTCCAACGCGAAATAAAAGACATACGGAAACGATAAATAGTTTTATATACAAATTTTATTTGTCATCGCATACAATAATCA